>NC_038243.2:24713171-25005544 GCF_000004515.6 Glycine max
TACACGCACCTCATGACCAGCAAACATCCACTTATCACCATCGTTCAAGTGTTAACATCTACACAAAGTAGTAACTAGCAAGCATATAAAAAATACATCAAAAACTGCTTTTAGAAAATTCAGACCTTTTGCTTAAATAGGCATAACATAAAAACACACAAAGTAACACAAATGCTAGATTGGACAAAGTACCAAGAGAATTAATGTGTAACAGTACTAAAAATGGAAGTCAAATATAAGTTTCCTTCTAGCTTTGTGCTATTTATTTTAAGAAACTTTAGTTTAAAGTCCATTGAGTTTTAATCACAAAGAAATAGTTTCCTTCTACCATGTTGGATAATAATGTTATTCTCCTTTTTGAATTTTTATTTCTTTTTTGCAAAAGATAATTCAGCTTGAATAACATAACATATCTAGGTCCAGTGGGAAATTAATTGACAGGAACAAATTAGGATTTAATTACATGAATGACCAGCATTGAAGAATGAATACACAAAGCTATGAGCATTGAGTGCAAACAGTGAAGCCATATATCAAGTACAGGGGCAACTCACCCAAATAATTTCATTGGAATTTGAAGATTCAGAGTCCTTGGCAATAACGCCGGATTGTAATCTCTGGTATAGTGGCACAAGTGCTCCTTAACCAGCAGTCTCAAGAATGCTAGAGCTCCCAATAACTAATCTCTTTGGCAAACCCTTCTTATTCATGTACTCTGTCAAATTATTGGCAATTGTCTCTGTTGGATTCTCTAAAACTCCATGGAATTTCTTAAATCCTGTCACATGAATTGTGGTTGTTGTTGTAGTAAAAACATAACAACGAGATAAAAGTGAAACACATGGACATTTCATCGAACGGGTAGAAGGGAGTAAACCATGCAAACCTGCAAAGATTTATTTTCATATCTCCTCATCTAAATGATATTCAAAAAAGAGCAAAGATGTTTAAGATGCACTGCAGCCACATCGACGACAGAGATCCCGGAAGAAGGCAAAATGACACACAATTTTCCTCTCTGAGCGAAGATTTGTTCAACTCCTTTGAGTCTATGATTCTCAAGAATTTCTTCCCACGCATCCTGTTCCTCCACATATCTTCTGAGAACACCTTTGGCTTCGTCCACAATGTACATGACTTCCTATTCCATGGCCGCAATGGGTCCTCTCCAACTGTACAACATCCCCTCTGGCATCTCCTCCCAGGGAGCCGAGGGCGCACCAGCGACGCGGGGTGGAGAGGGTGGGGCTGAAGGACTAGGTTTTGGTGAGGACCGGGGAGAGGTTGTGGGTGGTGGCGGTAAGGAGGATGAGGCGGTTGGAGGAGGAGATGGACTGTGCAAGGATTGAGGAGAGAAGGCAAAGGTTTCACATTTTCAGCTTAATATAAAATGGGAAAATATCTAAAGACAAAGACGGTTCTTAAAAACCATATTTGAAAGGTTGTTTTCAAGGAAGTTTTTACAAAACCGGCGTTGAAAGGTTGTTGCATATTTTACCAAGGCGGTTTTTTAAAACTGTCCTTGTTTTAGTGTCGTAAATTTACACTTTTGCAGTAGTGACTATAAAGAATGAGATGCATACTTGCACAATAAATCAGACCTTGTAAGAGAAGCAACTTCAAATAAAAAACAAAGTGCCTATTGATATTCTACAAAACATTAATAAGCATAGTAATATAATCATCTTCTTCCTATTGAGATCCACACTCATTAGCATAAATATATACATCAAGAAAAGATTTGGCTCAATTGCCACTCTTTCCATTGTGACAATCCATTTTTTCAATAATATCAAAATTAAAGAAATTGCACGCAAGTTTCCTAGTCTTACTAACACATACACAAATCAGGTGCATTTATGTCAATAGCAAACACTTCTATCATCATTATAATAGATTGACCAAGGAACATTCTACAATCTACATTATAATTGCCAACTAGTAATAGATAGAGTTATCAATGGCATATTGTAGCAGCCAGATAAATGTATCAGTCATTGTGAGAATAAAGTCATTCTACGTTGGTTAAAAGTTGCCTATGACATCGGTTATTAACCATCGTCGTAGCCAAACATGACTTTCTACGACGGTTCCATAAAAATCGTCTTAAAAAATGGTACCTTTTAAGACAATTTTTAGCTTAAAACCGTCTTAGAAAGAGACATTTCTAAGACGATTCTTAAGTAAAAATCATCTTAAAAGGATAAACTTTTTAAGACGGTTTTTCAGAAAACCATCTTAGAATATATTTTTTTTAAAATTAAAATATATTGAGAATTTTAAGACGATTTTTTGAGAAAATCGTCTTAGAATATAAACATTCCAAGATGGTTTTCAGAAACCGTCTTAGAATGGATGTTTTTTTTTAAAAAAAGTTAAAAATATTTTGAGGATTCTAAGGCGGTTTTCACAAAATATTGTCTTAGAATGTAGATATTCTAAGATAGTTTTTCAGAGAATCGTCTTAGAATGTGTTTTTTTTAAATTAATAATTTCATATACATTACTTGCAATCAATCTCAGATTTCTATTCCTAGTCACATGTTATTTCAATTTTATATATTATGAAATAATAATAATGATAGAACTAATAATAATAATATCAGGATAAAATTACTAATAATAATAGTTTCATATACATTGCTTGTAATCCATTAGATTATGAATTATACTCTACTTTTCTCAAATTTCCATGTATGTTATGCTAAGAAAGAACACACCTCTATCAATAAAAATCTTGTAGAGTCTTTGTACTTGTTATTGCATTATACATGGATAGAATGCAATGAAAGGATAAAACATGTCAAGTAGACGATGGTAAAAAATATAACAGGATTTAAAATAAAAATAGAATAAAAAATATGATGTATAATTAAGAAATGAATAAAAATAGTAGAATACTAGAAAAAATAGTTAAAAAGGCCACAAACAAGTTTGAGTCACATGTCACCCAAACATGAACACTATTAATTTAATTATTTAGACAAATGAAACTACACCTATTAATATGAAAGGATAGATGGGTAGTGTTCTTTGAACAAGTAATCTAAGATGGGTAGTGTTCTATAAACAGGTAATCTTAGGACCGAGCAATTTGGCATTATTAATTGTCTAAGAAATGCCGGCTACGATGCTACATGATGTAGACCCCTCATTTCACATAGGGTTAAGCATTTTTTCCAGAATGTACCTTAACACTCGTATTGGTTGCTTCACAAGAGGCTTCAAGTAGTGGATCAAACATGGGGTTGAATGCCACGGTAAAAGCACAATCAATTATATATTATACAAAATAGAATTCATGAGAAGAGGTTCAACAAAGTAAACATTAAAACATACATACACTAATTACTAGTATCATCACATAAATACAAGATTGAATAAAACAATATTCTATGTATTACCATCAACAAGGGTAACAAAATCCAATTTCTTCATACTGAAGTATAGTCTTATCCCCTGAATTTGGGATCCAGTGAGCAGCAACCCTAGAGGAGTAAGAGTCTCGTTTAAGAAAACAATTCAAGGAAGACACCCCAAACAACTAGAGCATTTTCCAACTAGATGAGGTTGTCATACCCTAATTTCGTTTGGGGACCATTGTTTGTCGGCATGCGATCTTCTTTTGACCACTTCAAAATGTTTAACACCCATCCTTGTGGAATCCGTAAAGTTCTGGGATGTTTTGGAGAGAAACCAGCCAAAAACACGAAAACGGGAGTGTATTTAGCAAAGTGGGGGTGTGTAAATAGACTGTTACACCCTAATTTCATCTAGGGACCATTCTTGATCGCTTCGGAAGGCTTAACATCCATCGTTGTGGAATCCGTAAAGTTTCGTGAGGTTTTGGAAGGAAAACAACCAAAACACACAAAAAAGGGGGTGAACTTATCAAGATAAGGGTGTAAATAGCAATTTTTGAATCTAGGACCATTTTGGAAGCTGGGTTGCTTAAGGAGGAAGCAAGCTAGCTCGCCTGGGCGGCAAACTACACCCCTTTTTCTATAAATAGGTCGAGGGGGGCTGTTCCAAAGGGTTCCTGACCCTATGCTATGCATTTCAGCTATTTTGGGTGAAAAAAAGGTGTTTCCGTGAAGAAAATCCAAGCCGAGGTGCTTTTGTAACGCTTCCGAGGCATTTTGGTGAGCAATTTCATGAAGATTTTCCTCCGTTCTTTGTCGTTCTTCGTCCGTTCTTCATGCGTTCTTCGTTCTTCAATCGGTAAGTTTTCGAATCCGAGACTTTCAATTCATTTCTTGTTTTGTTGGCTTTCATCTTCATTTCGTTCTTTTGATTTTCTTTTCTTCCGTTTTTAACGAGCTTTAACCATCGTTTAAGTCGTTATCTTGCCTAATAAATGATAAAATGAATTTCAACCAATCATTTGTGTTGTAATCTCGTTTAATCACTATTAAATTACAATTCAATCGATCGTTCACGTTGTAACCTCGGTTAAATAAAAAAAAGACAAAATAATAATAAAATAAACAAAATATCTTGAAATAATAATAATAAAATAATCAAAATATCTTGAAAAAATAATAATAAAATAATCAAAATATCTTTGAATAAAATAATAATAAAAAGTTAATTGAACGTTTTTCTTTGGAAGTTTCCTTGAATGAATTGACTAATAACCAAAGTGAAACTAAGGCTAAAATCAACTCACAAATCAAGTTTTGTCCGCAAAAGTCACTTAAAACCATTTTAAGGTCCAACACCTTACACGGTCCTCTTTGCTTTTATCGGTTAACATGGACCGTTCAAAAGCATAAAATCAACAAATAACTTTACCGCTTTTGAAAGAACTACGTAGGTCTGATTTCCTCATCGCAATTGAGAGGATACGTAGGAGCGAGGGAAACACTCTTGTCGACCACAAAAAAATAAAAAATACAAAAGACCTGTCATACCCTAATTTCGTCCGGGGACCTTTGCTCGATGACGTGCGGCCATTCTTTGGTCCTCGTGAGGTGCGTGGCACCCATCATTAGGCAATTTGTGAAATTCCAGGACATGCCGAAAAACCAAAAAAATATTGATGCACAATCCGTAAGTTTCCGTGACACATCGGAAATCAAATGGAAGCATCGTTGCATAATTAAGTGAGGTTCCGTAACATTCCGTAAGTTAAAAAGGGGATGATTATGTAATCCGCAAGGTTCCGTAACATTACGGAAAGAAAACAAGTATCGTTACGAAATTCGTAAGTTTCCGTAACTTTACGAAAAAAGAATCACCAAAAAACAGCAGAGGGGGTGTACTTAGTAAAAATGGGGGTGCAAATAGCACCCAGGCCCACTTGGGCCCTCCAGAATATTCCTCCAGAAGGCGGTTGCTTCTGGAGGAAGCAACCCTGCTCGCCTGGGCGAGCTGAGCTCGCCTGGGCGAGCTGGGCGGCAACCACCTCCCCTATTTTGCTATAAATAGGGGAGGAAGTGAAGAAGGAAGGGGTTCAGCCCCTTAGGCACTTCTCTCTCTTTCGAATTTGCTTGGAAAAATTGTTTCCGTGAAGAAAATCTAAGCCGAGGCGCTTCCGAAACGTTTCCGTAACGTTTTCCGTGAGGAATCTCGCAAAGGTTTCAACCGTTCTTCGACGTTCTTCATTCGTTCTTCATCGTTCTTCGATCTTCAACGGGTAAGTACCTCGAACCAAGCTTTTTGATTCATTCTATGTACCCGTAGTGGTCCACATTGTGTTTCGTGCATTTTTATTCTCGTTTTGTTTACTTTTTTATACCCCCTGTTGACGTGCTTAAGCCATTTTACTTAAGTCATTTCTCGCTTAACTTAAAAATAAAATAAATTTCCACCGAACGTTTGAATTGTATTATCCATTAACTTCGGTTAAAATGAATTCCGACCGTTCGGTCGTGCCGTAACCACGTTGGAAATAAAAAAAAGAGGTAAAATAATAATATAATAATCATAAAAACATCTTTTAGTAAAATGAAGCGGAAAATCAATCGGACGTTTTCTCTTTGGGATTTCTCATTCTTAATCGAATTGATTAATAACTAAAGTGAAACTAAGGCTAAAATCAACTCGCCTAGTCAAGCTCGTCCACAAAAATAGGCTTTTGAAGTTTGTCATTTCAATTTCTCACTAAGTAAAATGGATCATTTTTTAGGTCCAATGCCTTAAAATGATCACCACTTAAGTAAAAAAAGAATCACAAGTTAAGCAAGAACTACGTAGGTCTGATTTCCTCATCGCAATTGAGGATACGTAGGAGCAAAAGCCCCGCTTTTGTCGACCACCCCAAGAGATCGTTAATGGTCCAATGCCTTAACGTTTCTCTCCTTTCAAAAACAAGAGATCGTTAATGGTCCAACGCCTTAACGTTTCTCTCCTTTCAAAATCAAAAGACCGTTTAATGGTCCAACACCTTAAATGACCTTTTGTTCAATAAAAACATATTTTGCAAAAAAGACAAAAACAACTTAACCAAACACTTTGTTCCGAAAGAACTACGCAGGTCTGATTTCCTCATCGCAATTGAGGAATACGTAGGAGCAAAGGGAAACACCCTTGTCGACCACAAAAAGAGAAAAATATAAAAAGCGTATAAAGGATATAAAGACATAAAAAGGGAACATAAAAATCAAAGTCATGTTTGCACATTCGATTAAAGGCTGTCGTCCCTTGTGACGGACGTGTGGGGTGCTAATACCTTCCCCGTGCGTAAATACAACTCCCGAACCTTTCACTTAAAAGTTCGTAGATCGCGTCTTTTCCGGTTTTTCCGACGTTTTCCTCAAATAAACGTTGGTGGCGACTTCGCGCGTATTCCTTTCGTGGAACACGCATCCCGTGAGTCTCGCGTCGCCCTCCCGCCGAAAGGTAGGTTGCGACACTAGGTATAAAAAGATTGATAGAGAGTAATGCAGCCACAGCTGCCGCCGCCAGCATCGCTGCTGAAGCAGACCCGATCCTTCTGTCTACAGCAAATCTAGCGCATCAACTCGCCCTGGATATGGTGGGAAGAGGAAGTGACACATTGGGGAATACCAACAGCCTGCATTTGAGGTTCAACCGAAGTGCTTACCCCTAAGGTCTACCCCCCAACTTTACGCCACCTGCCATGCATGAGAACATGGATCACGCCGCTCCTCCTACTTTTGAAGGGCAACCTCCCCAGCCCACAGGGGACGCCCGCAAAGACTCTCGAGAGCGTGCCCAACGGGACATCGACTCCTTCCCACTTCTCACCACTAAGGGACCAGCGCCCAATGCCTTGCCTCAGCCTAATATCGCGGTAGTCTCTCAACCCCGCCCGACGCAACCACTACTCTTCTCCGTAGGGGGGCCGCCTCCGACAGTGGAAGGAAGAGAAAAGCTCGATCTCATTGAAGAGTGATTGAGAGCAGTGGAAGGGTTTGGTGATTATCCCTTTGCCGACATGACCAACCTATGCTTGGTGCCGGATGCCGTCATTCCCCCAAAATTCAAGGTACCTAATTTTAATAGGTACAAAGGGACGACTTGCCCCAAGAATCATTTGAAGATGTATTACCAGAAAATGGGGGCATACTCAAGGCATGAGAAGCTACTCATGCATTTCTTCCAAGACAGCTTGGCCAGAGCCGCAGTTGTTTGGTACACCAACTTGGAAGCATCACGTATCTGCTCATGGAAGGACTTGATTATTTCTTTCATTAGGCAGTATCAATATAATACTGATATGGCTTCCGATAGGACTCAATTACAAAACATGAGCAAATGGGAACATGAATCCTTCAAAGAGTACGCCCAAAGGTGGAGGGATTTGGCAGCTCAAGTGGCACTTCCTATGGTTGAAAGGGAGATTATTTCCATGATAGTAGACACTCTACTGGTGTTATACTACGAGAAATTGGTGGGCTACATGCCTTCTAGCTTCGTGGATCTTGTATTCACGGGCGAAAGGATAAAAGTAGGCCTGAAAAGGAAGAAATTTGACTATGTCTCCCATGCTAGCACAAGCAATAGAAGGACCGGAGCAGTCGGGGCAAAAAGAAAGGAAGGGGACGCCCATGCTGTCACCTCAGCGCCTGCTTGGCCGAAGCCTCAGCAAGCCTTGCATGGTACTCATCAGTATGCTCAACACCACCCGAGATTATCAGCCCGTGCCGAAAGCTCTTCCAGCTCAGCACCCATCCAACCAAGGACGTCTGCACCATCACAAAGGGCCCCTGCTCAGACTTCGGCTCTGACGCAACCTTGTCCCGCCAACAATGCCAATCCTAGCATGAATTCCAACATGGGAAGAAACCCTTCGGTAAAGCAGCTTCCGGAGTTCGCCCCAATTCCAATGTCATATGGGGACCTATTGCTGTTACTAATCTCCAACCAGTTGGCAGTGGTGACCCCTGGAAGGATTTACTAGTCTCCCTTCCCAAAGTGGTACAACCCCAACGCAACCTGCACCTATCATGGGGGAACTCAGGGGCATTCGGTCGAGTAATGCATGGCCCTCAAGCACAAGGTCCAAAGCTTGATCGAGACGGTATGTTTGACGTTCCAAGAAGACGGGCCAAATGTAAAGACGAACCCACTCGCCAACCATGGAGGATCGGTTGTAAATGCAATTGAGGTGTGTAAACTGCAAAAGCCTAAGCTTTTAAAAGACATAATGACCTCTAGGAGGTTTATATTTGAAGCCCTGCGAGAGGCAGGCATGGTTCCTCTCAATAGGCATAAGGGGATCTTTGCTTGATGCATCTAGGTGCACCACATGATATGGAAACATGTTCAACAGTGGAGGAGCTGTTGTAGCAGATGATAGACCAAGACCGACTCGAGATTGGCAACAAGGACGAGAAAGAGCAACACGTCTACATGCAGTCGGCAGACAAGGAAAGTCCTAGGAAGCCCAAGCCTTTGGTGATACATTTCACCAGAGATGCTGCTCCCCTAAAGCACTAAGGCCCTTCAACTTTGTCGGGTAGTAAACCTGTCCCCTTCCCTTATAGAAGCATCAAGGCAGTCCCATGGAGGTACGCTCCTCAGAAGCCCAGCGAGAGGAAGAAGGAGGCCACTGGCATTGACTCACTTTCTGCCAAAGTGACCAATATCACCGGACTAAGTGGCATGACCCGCAGCGGTCACATCTTTGCGGCGCCTGACCAGCCGATACAACCCGCGAATAACAAAGGAAAAGCAAAGGTGGTCAAAGAAGAGACCAACAAAGCAAGCCCCACTCCGAATGAGGATGTCCCAGCGGGGAGATTCGCTGAAAAAGAGGAAGGTTTCGACAGAATAGAGGTATCCTTGGAGGAGGCCAACGAGTTCCTCCATATAATCCAACAGAGTGAGTTCAAAATAATCGAACAACTCAACAAGACTCTAGCTAAGGTCTCTTTGTTAGAGCTGCTCATGAGTTTTGAACCTCACCAGGCATTGCTAGTTAAAGTTTTGAATGAGGCCCGCGTGACCCAAGATATCTTCGTAGAAGGCTTCGAGGGGATTTTCAACAATATCACAAGCAATAACTACCTTACCTTCGCCGAGGAGGAGATTCCTATCGAAGGGCAAGGACATAATAGGGCTCTGCATGTATCCGTCAAGTGCATGGATCACATCATGGCCAAGGTGCTCATTGACAATGGTTCAAGCCTGAACGTGATGCCCAAAAGCACCTTGGAGAAACTACCATTCTCACCTGAGACCAAGCTCCATGGTAGTTTGGGCTTTTGACGGCAGTCGCCGAGAAGTAAGGGGGGATATTGATCTCCTGGTTCATATAGGACCCCACACCTGTTCAAGTTACCTTTTAAGTGATGGATATTAACCCAGCCTACAGTTGCTTGTTGGGCCGACTGTGAATTCACTTGGTAGGAGTCGTCCCTTTGATTCTTCACCAAAAGCTGAAGTTCGTGGTAGGGGGGCACTTGGTCATTGTTTTGGGGGAGGAAGATATTCTGGTAAGTTGCCCTTCTTTTATGCCATATGTTGAGGCCACAAAAGAGTCCTTGGAACAGTCCTTTGAGATGGTAAGCAACACTTCCGTAGAATCCCTCCCAATGTGGCCTCGCATGTTTGACATCGTGATGATGGTGGCCCATGTGATGTTAGGGCATGATTATGAGCCCGGAATGGGCTTGGGAAGAATAATGATGGCATGGCTAGCTTAGTAGACATCCAAGAAAACCACAGGAATTTCGGGCTAGGCTATAAGCCCATGCGGACTAATATGAGAAGAAGCGTCTTAGAAAGAAGGAATAGAGGCATGGGCCCGCAACTAAGACCACAAGTGAGAGAGGCCCTTCCTTGTCACATCAACAAGAGCTTCGTAAGTGTAGGCTTGAGACGTGAAGAGCAAGTTGCCATGATACACGACGAAGCCCCTCAAGAACATTCAAGTTGGGTGTAGCCGTGCCTTCCTGATTTTCAATTGGGAAACTGGCAAGTCGTTGAATGACCTGAAGTTTCCATGGCGGGCACAATGTAATTCTTTAGTTTTGACCCTACAGCTGGGCCTAGGCTTTAGGGTTTTCTCCTTGTTAAGGCATTATGTCTTTTGCTATCAAAGAATATAATATAAGATCTTTCCTTCATCTGTTCTTGCGCCTTCACCCATTCTTATCCATATGCATGTTTTGTTTTTGTTGTGTTTAAACGATACAGGTCCGACGACGAGTCCTGTGAAGGTACTAATATCGAGGACCCAACCGTCGATTTTGAACGAGAAGCGGATCGACTTGAGGATGAAGAAGACAAAGATATGGGGTTTTCCCCAGAGCTAGAAAGGATGGTCGCTCAGGAAGACTGAGAGATGAAGCCGCACCAAGAAGAAATGGAGATCGTAAACTTAGGTGTTGGCAAAGAAAGGAAAGAGGTAAAGGTGGATACAGGCATGACCGCACCTATCCATGATGAATTAGTGGCTCTGCTACGAGCCTACCAAGATATCTTTGCTTGGTCGTACCAAGATATGCCTGTTTGAACCCCGACATTGTGCAACATAGGTTGCCTTTGAATCCCGGTTGTTCCCCGGTGAAACAAAAGCTAAGAAGGATGAAGCCTGAGATGTCCTTAAAGATTAAAGAGGAAGTGAGAAAGCAGTTCGATGCTGGCTTCTTGACGGTGGCTCGATACCCTGGGTGGGTGGCCAACATTGTGCCAATCCCTAAGAAAGATGGGAAGGTACGAATGTGTGTGGACTATCGGGACCTAAAATAAGCCAGTCCCAAGGATAACTTTCTTTTGCCACACATTGATGTCCTTGTAGATAACACAGTCAATTTCGCTTTGTTTTCCTTCATGGACGGATTCTCGAGTTACAATCAAATAAAGATGGCGCCGGAGGACATAGAATAGACTATGTTCGTCACTTTGTGGGGAACGTTCTGTTATAATGTGATGTCCTTTGGGCTCAAGAACGCCACGACAACCTATCAGCGGGCCATGGTGGCATTATTCCACGACATGATGCATAAGGAAATTGAAGTCTACGTGGATGACATGATTGCTAAATCTAGAACAGAGGAGGAACACCTCATCAACTTGTGAAAGTTGTTTGAACGGCTATGTAAGTACCAGCTAAGATTAAACCCTACCAAGTGTACTTTCGGGGTCAAATCGGGAAAGCTACTCGATTTCTTTGTGAGTTAGAAAGAGGTAGAAGTGGACCCCAACAAGGTGAAAGCCATCCTTGACATGCCTGAGCCACGACCGGAGAAGCAAGTCTGAGGTTTCTTTGGGCATTTGAACTACATCGCAAGGGTCATATCACAACTCACCGCTACTTGCGAGCTTCTCTTCATACTCTTGCTCAAGAATTAGTCTGTTCGCTGGAACGACGATTGTCAAGAGGCATTTGGAAGGATCAAGCAATGCCTTATGAATCCTCTTGTGCTTATGCCATAAGTACCCGGGAGGCCTCTTATCCAATATATGACAGTGTTGGATGAGTAGATGGGATGCATGCTAGGGCAGCACGATGATTCCGGAAAAAGAGAACGGGTTGTCTATAACTTGAGCAAAAAGTTCACGGCCTGTGAGATGAACTACTCTCATCTGGAAAGGACATGTTGTGCCTTGGTATGGGCATCACATCGTCTAAGGCAGTATATGTTGAGCCATACCACTTGGCTGGTATCCAAGATGGACCCAGTCAAGTATATTTTCGAGAAGCCCGCTCTTACGAGGCGGATCGCTCGGTGGCAAGTTTTGCTATTTAAGTTTGACATCGTCTGTGTCACCCAAAAGGCGATAAAGGGAAGTGCCTTGGCAGACTATTTAGCTCAGCAACCTCTCAATGATTACCAGCCCATGCATTCGGAGTTTCTAGATGAAGACATTATGGCCTTGTTCGAAGAGAAGTTAGAGGATAAGGACAGGGGTAAGTGGGTCGTGTGGTTCGACGGCACGTCCAGCAACCTCTCAATGCTTTCCCTTCACGTCCTGATTGGGTTTCGATTGCACGAATAACATAGCCAAATATGAGGCATGCACCCTCGGGATCCAAGCGACAATTGACTTCAATGTCAAGTTGCTCAAAGTGTACGGAGACTCCGCCTTGGTGATTCACCAGCTGAGGAGAGAATGGGAGACAAGGGATCATAAGCTGATACCATATCAAACTTACATCAAGAAGTTGGCTGAGTTCTTCGATGATGTCTCTTTCCACCATGTTCCCAGAGAGAAGAATCAAATGGCTGATGCATTTGCCACTCTAACATCCATGTTCTAGCTGACTCCGCACGGAGACTTGTCATACATCGAGTTCAGATGTCGCGGCAAGCCCGCACATTGCTGTTTGATAGAGGAGGAACAAGATGGTAAACCTTGGTACTTCGACATCAAGCGATACATTGAAAACAAGGAGTACCCACAAGAGGCTTCCGACAATGACAAAAGAACATTAAGAAGGTTGGCAGCCGATTTCTTCTTGAGTGGAAACATTCTATACAAAAGAAACCATGACATAGTTTTACTCCGATGTGTAGATACTAGGGAGGTTGAACAGATGCTAGTGGAAGTCCACGAGGGTTCCTTTGGAACACATGCCAATGGGCATGCTATGGCCCGGAAGATTCTGAGGGCGGGGTATTACTGGCTCACTATGTGATGCAATCCTACCCCGCAAGGGCATTGGATAGAAAAACTCCAAGTAGATTGGACCAGAGATGCAAGAGAAGACCCTAGGGTTCTTATGAGCCTTAGGGTAGATTTCGGGCCCATGGGCTAAGTACGAGCCCGCTTATCTTTGTAAATATTAGATTAAGGTTTCATTATTTTTGGGCCTTGTATTTAGGGCTCCATAATGTAGGTACGATACCCTAGAAATATAGGATTTTTCAGCCCTTGTATTTTAGGGCACCTAGACTAGTTTTTGTATTGAGGATAGTTTTGTAATTTCACATGCACTAAGTGGATATTTGATGTGTGTGGTTGGAAATAAATTTAATTGAATTGGTAGAAGCGCAATCCAATTAAATTTTAGAGGGGGAGGTGAGCATTTGCTTACTACACCCCATTGCCACATCATATAGTCACACTTTGTGCATGTCCTTCATGCTTTTCATGCCTCATGACACCTAAGCACACTTAGTGGAGAATCCTGGAATTGATCTTGGATTAGTGGGCTGAACCATAACTAAAATTCACTAATCATAATTAGTGAAATTTTGGCTCCACAAATTCAATTTCAAATTCAAGTGAAATTTGAATTTCCCTCCAATTTTGTGTGACACTTAGGCTATAAATAGAGGTCATGTGTGTGCATTTTTTTCAACTTTGATGATTTGAATATTAAACTTCAGATTTCAAAGCTCATTTAGAGCACAAAATTTCGTGATCTTCTCTCCCTCTCCCTTCATTCATCTCCTTCTTCCTCCAAGCTCTTATCCATGGCCTCCTATGGTGGTGAGCTTCTTCTAGACTCATCTTCTCCTTGAAGTGGCGTCTCCTCTCTCTCTTCCTTTCTCCATTCCGCTTCCATTCATCTTCCAAGAAGCAAAGGAATCCATTGATGAAGAAGATCCTAGGCCTACAAGCTCCAATGAGAGCAATTGTTGCATCCATGTTAGGAAATGCCACAAATGCCAGACATTCATAGACAATGTCAATGCTCCACCCATGCCTTTGAATGTTTTGGCAGCGCCGTGGCCCTTCTCCATGTGGGGAATAGATGTGATCGGGGCCATTGAGCCCAAGGCTTCAAACGAGCATCGCTTCATCTTGGTTGTGATCGATTACTTCACCAAATGGGTTAAAGTCACCTCATACTCCAACGTCACGAGGAATGTGATAGTCAGGTTCATCAAAAAGGAGATAATCTACCAGTATGGATTGCCTAGGAAGATTATCATAGACAATGCCACCAATCTAAATAACAAGATGATGAAGGAAATGTGTGAGGATTTCAAGATCCAACACCACAATTCCATGCCTTACAAGCCCAAGATGAATGGGGCAGTTGAGGCGGCCAACAAGAACATTAAGAAGATTATTCAGAAGATGATCGTGTCATAGAAGGATTAGCATGAAATGCTCCCTTTTGCATTTCATGGATATTGAATCTTGGTACACATATCAACCAGGGCAACACTATTTTCATTGGTTTACGGAATGGAAGTCGTGCTGCCATTCGAGGTGCAAGTCCCTTCTTTAAGGATTCTAGTAGAGTCCGGGTTGGAAGAATCAGAGTGGGCTCAAGCATGCTTTAATTAGCTCAATCTTATAGAAGGCAAGCGTCTAGTAGCTATAAGCCATGGGCGTCTATACCAGAGACGGGTGAAGAATGCTTTCGACAAGAAGGTACGCCCGCGCAAATTCAACAAGGGAGACCTCGTTCCAAAGAAAGTATCCCAAGCCCTAAAGGACAATAGGGGAAAGTGGGTTCCAAACTATGAAGGATCTTTCATCATAAAGAAAGCATTCTTAGGAGGAGCACTAGTGCTTGCAGCATGGATTGTGGAAGCAATGCCTTCCAAGGTTATTTTGATGATGCCAAAGAATCAAGCGTTAAGCAAATTCCAAAAGATTCAAGAATCTAGTTTCAAGAATCAAGATTCAAGAATAATCAATATCAAGATTCAAGACTCAAGATTCAAGAATCAAGAAGAAGACTCAATCAAGATAAGTACTAAAAAACTTTTCCAAAACATTGAGTAGCACAAAACATTTTCACAAAATCATTACCAAAGAGTTTTACTCTCTGGTAATCGATTACCAGAAGGTAGTAATTTAATTACCAGTCTTTTAAAACATTAGATTTTAAATTTCAAGAGTCACAACTTGTGTTTAAACATTTTCAAATCATTTTAAACTTGTGTAATCGATTACACAATACTTGTAATCGATTTCCAGAGCTTCTAAATGTTTTAATTTTCAAAATTTGAAATGTAGAGTCACATCTGTTGATGTGTAATCATTACACCTTAATGGTAATCGATTACCAGTGACTGATTTCGAAAACTAAATTTCCAAAAGTCACAATTCTTCAAGTGACTTGTTTCTGAAGATTTTTTCAAAAGTCACAACTTTTTAAGTGACTAGTTTTTTAAAGAGTCACAATTTTTGAAGGGTGGCTAGTTTTAAAGAAATTGCCAAGAGTCACAAACTTTAACTTGAGTCATCAAGAGATTATAAATATGTGACCATGGCATGAATTTCATATCATCTTCTTTCAACATCCTTCAATCAATCCTTCAACAATCTTTCAATATCTTCTTTCATCTCTTTCAACACTTTAAACAGAACTTTCTAATTCATTTCTCTTCATCTTTCTAAAACGTTTTTGTACAACACTTTTTCTTCCAAGAAAAGTTCTTTGTTCAAAAACTTGTGTTATTCATCTTTTTCGTTCTCTTCTCCCTTTGCCAAAAGAAAAGAAGGACTAACCGCCTAAATTCTTTTGTGTCTCTCTTCTCCCTTACAAAAGATTCAAAGGACTAACTGCCTAAGAATTCTTTTGATTCTTCCCTTCCCCTTAAGCAAAAGATTTCAAAGGACTAACCGTTTGAGATATCTTTTGTTTCCCCTTACAAAGATTCAAAGGACTAACCGCCTGAGAATTCATTCTCCCAACACATTGGAGGGTACATCCTTTGTGGTAGAAGTAGAGGGTACATCTACTTTGGGATTGTTATACTGAGAACAAGAAAGGGTACATCTCTTGTGGATCAGTTCAAGTGGAGGATACATCCACTTGGTTGTTCAAAGAGAACAAGGGAGGGTACATCCCTTGTGGATCTTTGGCTTGTAAAGGATTTTACAAGGTTGAAAGAAATATCAAGAACTGCATGTTGCTTGGGGACTGGATGTAGGCACGGTTTGTGGCCGAACCAATATTAATCTTGTGTTTGTCTTCTTCTTCCCTACACTCTTTAATTTCCATTGTGTACTTTTAATTATCGCTTTTACTTTTGGTTAAGTTTCTATTTCTGTTCTTTATTTTCTTGAGTTAGTCGTAAAAGCCTAATTGAATCTAGTAACATTAAGAAGGATAGATTTTTAATTAGTCAAGACACGTTCATAATTAATTCAACCCCTCCTTCTTAATTATTCCAAGGTCACTTGATCCAACATGGATGATGAAGAGTTGCCTTCACCTGTGAACACCAATATCATCAAACGATATTATGCTTAGTACTTGGGGCAGCTAGGGGGGGTCAGTACATGATTGTACTCTGAGGCTTCTTAAAGTTTTTCAGTCCTTTGTAAGCTTTGATCGCAACATTTATTAAACATCGGATTGATGGTTTGCATTTCAAACCCTTGTGTTATGTCTGTTATTGCTTTTAGATGCATGCTCTTGATCTATAGAGGTGTCGTAAGCGTTTAAGTAAAATTGAACATAATAAACATTTGTTTAAATTGTTACCCTTGAACTGCCCGATCATGAGCATACATGCATATGCATATTTATCATCCTGTGCATTGAAGGACATGAGAAGATTTTCTTCGAGTGATGGTCAATACCGCACTGAATTCAAGACAAAGATAAACCAAGGTAAGTGTTAGCGTAGTCATGTTTTACTGCATGGTGCCATTTCCTGTTTTCAGAAGACTTAGGGACGGGTACGAGCAGATGCTAGGCCCATGATCAACAAATCATCATCCTGCGTCCAGCTCAAGACATTAAAGAAGCGCTACTGGGAGGCTGCCTAGTATCTTTTAAGTTTCCGCTTATTTGTCTATTTGTCTAAAGTCATAGTTGAATATGCCTAGTTTATTCTTAATCCGGTGGTTTAAAATAAACAAGCGCAAGCCTGTAGGATAGTTAAAATTTTGCAAAGAGGTCACGCAAAAAAATGCAGTTAGCTCGCCCGGGCAAGCACCCTCTGCACAAAAATGGTTAAAAGGGGGGGAAGGGTGAGTTTTCTTCACCCAAACTTCATTCCCCTCATTCAAAACGAAGGAGCTCACAGAAATCATGAACTTGGCAGCCTAGGTCACCATTTTTTGGCATTCTAGCTTCAATTTGTTGCATCTCAGTGCTTCCCTACAAGTAAGTGCGCTATCCGTTGATTTTTTGGTCCTCCATTGATGTATTTAAGTGCTCTAGTTGTATATATTTGGCAAATTTCATGAGGCAATTCATGCTTGGATTCATGTTTTATTTGTTAAATTGGGGGGTTGTAGGGGATGGTCATAGGCCTATCTTTGATGGTCGGTGAAATGACTCAATGGCATTTGTGCATGACTTTGTGAGATTCTGCTTGTAGAAAAGAATTGATACACATAGGGCTGCCTTTTGATTGTTTGGGCAACTTGTAGAGGAGTAGGTGCCAAAAATAGGACTTAGGCCTAGGAGCACCAAGCTTTAATTTTGAATGCAAGGGAGCGTGAAGATGAGAGCATGGTGGTAAGGATTTCCCTTTAGGCCAGCAATCTTTTTGGGCTACACCATGATATTTTCCTTACACCTAGATGTTTGAAAATGTTGTTCATCATGTACATGTAGATGTAGAATAGGTAGAAAAAATACCTTGTTAATGTAGGTAACAAAAAATGCCTTGTTAATTTGTATGTAATTTGGGTAGCAAGAATACTTGAATACGCATGAAATGTAATTTAGGTAGCAAAAATACTTGAATATGCATGAAATATAATTTAGGTAGCAAAAATACTTAAATATGTATGAGATGTAATTTGGGTAGAAAAACTTACTTGAATATGCATAAAATATAATTTAGGTAGCAAAAATACTTGAATACGCATGAAATGTAATTTGGGTAGCAAAAATACTTGAATATGCATAAAATATAATTTAGGTAGCAAAAATACTTGAATATGCACGTATGTAATCTTAGGTAGCCAAAATACTTTGAGTATGCATGTGTGCAATCTTAGGTAGCTAAAATACTTTGAGTATGCCTGTGTGTAATTTTTTGTAGCAAAAATACTTGAATATGCATGTATGCAATTGTTAGGTCGCAAAAAATGCCTTGAAAATGCATGTATGTAATCTAGGTAGCAAAAATGCCTTGAATGTGCATGAGTCTAACTTTTAGGTAGCAGAATATCTTGCGCAAATGTCTGTTCATAAATGTATTTCCTCAAGGAAATGTGTGTATGAGTTTGCCCTAAATTTACATTGATGTTTGTGTGTTGGAAGGAATTGTATGCCGTTTTTGCTTGGTTTTGCCTTAAAATGGCATTTCTTTGTGAATTGACTTTACAAGTGTGTTTTCGCAGGTGATGGCCCTGAGAAAGCTTCCATCAAAGAGGTCCAGGAAGGACACCACCAGAGAAGGCTCCAGCGCTGCCACACAAGCTGACACAAACTTAACAAGCATCAATTTCGGAGCGCAGAGCATAAGCAGCGCTTTGAGGCCATCAAGGGATGGTCATTCCTCAGAGAGAGGCAGGTCCAGCTAAGGGATGATGAGTTCCCTGACTTTCAGGAGGAGATAGCCCACAGGCACTGGGCATCACTTGTGACACCCATGGCTAAATTTGACCCGGAGATAGTCATGGAGTTTTATGCCAATGCCCAGCCTACCAAGAAGGGAGTACGAGATATCACTCCTGGGTGAAGGGCCAGTGGATCCCTTTTGATGCGTACGCCCTCAATTAGTTTTTAGGCCACCCACTGATCTTGGCCGAGGGCCAGGAGTGTGAGTACAATTAGAGGAGGAGACATGTCTCTAGCTTTGATGAGGAGGCCATTGCCTAGCTATTGTGCATACCGGGGCAAGATTTCACCCATACCGCTGCAGGGAGACGGGTGTGGATCATGCGCACCAGCATGACCACCATTACCCAGATATGGATAATGCTACTACTCAGCAACATTCTGCCCAGCAACCATAACTCCGACCTTCTTCTACCGAAGTGTCAGTTGGTTTATGCCATCCTGAAACAAGTGAGTGTCCATGTGGCTCAGTTGATTTCTGACGCCATTTATCAGTTTGTAGGAATGGTGATTACGAGACACCCTATGCACCAGGAAAGGTCCAACAAGGCCCTAGGGTTTCCCGCGCTGATTACGGGCCTCTGTTAGTTCTACGGAGTGTCAGTCACCCCCAGCAAGGTCATTCGACCACCCATCACCAGAGCCTTCATTGAGAAGTACTGCACCCCCTTGCAGGCGCAGGGCGAGGCACCACAACAACCTGGAGACGGCCAGCCGCAGGCAGCCGATGCACCACCATCACCCCCGGAGTCCACCTCGGCCCACTTGCAGAGGTTGGAGCACTGCATATGACACGTGGCTAACTAGCAGGCAGCCAACCATAGGGGACAGGTTCAGCTGAATGAGAGTTTCTACCAGTACACTCTACGCCAGCAGGGCCGGGATTCCAGCCCTTATACATGGTGTCGCAACCTACCCTTTTGCGGGCGAGCGAGGCGAGGCTCACGGGTGCGTCTTCCATAGGAGGAAAATGCACGGAGTCGCCACCAACGTTTATTGAAAGGAAAACGTTAGAAAAACCAAAGGAAACCGGTCATGAAGAATATTCTAGATTCGGGAGTTATCTTTACGTTTGAGGAAGGTATTAGCACCTCTCACGTTTGTCCCAAAGGACAACAGCCTTAGATTAGAATTGTGTGAAATTATGTATTTAAACCTTTATTTCTTTTTTATTTTTGAGGTCGACAAACACGAGGCTCATGCTCCTACGTACCCTCCATCGCAGAGGAAATCAAACCTACGTAGTTCTTTCAAAAGGGGCGAATCAAGTGGTTCTTTTTACTTGAAAGGGGGTCATTTAAGGCGTTGGACCTTAAAACATTTTTTTTAGTGATTTTTGCAGACAAAGCTTGATTTTGTGAGTTGATTTTAGCCTTAGTTTCACTTTGGTTATTAGTCAATTCAATTAAGAAAGAAAAATCCCAAAGAGAACGTCCGATTGATTTCTGTTGTTTTATTTTACTAAAAAGATATTTTTTTATTATTATATTATTATTTTACCTCTTTTTTGGTTTCCAACGTGGTTACGGCACGACCGAACGGTCAGATTTCATTTTAACAGAAATTAACAGATATTACAATTCAAATCATCGGTGGAAATTTATTTTATTTTTTTATTAGGCGAGAAAATGACTTAAATAAATGACTAAAGCACGTCAAAAGGGGGTACGGAAAGTAAATGAAATGAAAATAAAAGTACACGAAACAAATGGGGACCACCAAGGGTACATAGAATGAATTAAAAAAGTTCGATTTCGGAAACTTACCGGTTGAAGACCGAAGAATGACGAAGAACGAACGAAAGATGGCGGAAAATCTTCACGGAATCACCCACGGAAATGTTTCGGACCCGTCACGGAAGAGAAGGCACCGCCTTCTGGAGGAACATCCTGGAAGGCCCAAGTGGGCCAGGTTACTATTTGCACCCCTGTTTACTAAATACACCCCTGCCTTTTTTGTTGATTCTTTTTCCGTTGTTACGGAAATTTACGAATTCCGTAACAATACTTGTTTTCCTTCCGTAATGTTACGGAACCTTACGGATTATGTAATCATCCTTTTTTTGGCTTTCGGATTGTTACGGAACCTCACGGATTGTGTAACAATGCTTCTTTTTTATTTCCGGCATGTTACGGAACTTCACGGATCATGCAACAATGCTCTCTTTTGACTTCCGGCACGTTACAGAACTTCACGTATTATGCAAAAATGGGTGCCAAGTACCTCGAAGCGGTCAAGCAAAGGTTGCATGCCATCAACAATGGTCCCCGAACAAAATTAGGGTATGACAGTTGCCCCTCTTTACTTACCTTTTATCGAAGATAGGAGGAAAGTAAAGATAAAACACTGATTTCGTCCATCTTAACCCTTTTTCATAATTAATCTATGATGACCCCTAAAGGCCATCCTTTGCCCATCATGGGAATTTAATTGATCTCAATCACAATAGTCCCAACCCAAAACGATTTGAAATAAGTGACTCGCGTCTCTCCTTCTTGTTTCTCTGCACAACACAAAACAAAACAAACAACAAACAAAAATAACATAATATATACGTATACACATGTTTGGTGAAGGAACTGATTGGGAAAATAACAAAAAAATGCATTTTCCCCTCACCGGAGGCTCCGTACATGATAACGGAGGATGCTTGAATGACAATCAATTCATGGGGCTCCGAATAAAATGGTGGAGGATGCACGAACAGCACTAGGCAATCAATTTGTGGGGCTCCGGACTCGATGGTTGAGGATGCATGAATGGAAATCAATTCATGGGGCTCCGAATAAGATTTGATGGTGGAGGATGCACGAACAGCGCTAGGCAATCAATTCATGGGGCTCCGGACTCGATGGTGGAGGACGCATGAACATCGCTAGGCAATTAATTCATGGGGCTCCGGACTCGATGGTGGAGGATGCACGAACAGCGCTAGGCAATCAATTCGTAGGGCTCCGGACTCGATGGTGGAGGATGCATGAATGGCAATCAATTCATGGGGCTCCGAATAAGATTTGATGGTGGAGGACGCACGAACAGTGCTAGGCAATCAATTCGTGGGGCTTCGGACTCGATGGTGGAGGGTGCATGAATGGCAATCAATTCATGGGGCTCCGAATAAGATTTGATGGTGGAGGACGCATGAACAGCGGTAGACAATCAATTCGTGGGGCTCCAGACTCGATGGTGGAGGATGCATGAATGACAATCAATTCATGGGGCTTCGAACAAGATTTGATTTTAGGACCGAATGGTCCACCGGGTTCTTTCACCTAAAAGGCGAACATGCTTTAGCAAGGAAAAATAAATCATTCACGAGAGCACCATATTTTAGAGAAACAATATGCTTATGCCAAAATAGTTTTCCTTGTAACCGAAAATGAAGGGTAGGATGTCAACGTTTAGCTTTTAAATGAACAATTAAGGGAAACGTCGGGTCAAACTAAAACTGGAAATAAAATCACTCATAATGTATAAAAACTCACACATGTAAGTGTTTTATCCTAATCCCAAACCATAACTGCACCATGACTTTATTTTGCACATGATTTCCTATCAAACCAAAAGATCACACGCACGATCACAGATCAATAGGATTTTCTTGAGGGTAGTGTTTTTGGAGAGGAAGCTGGGTGTTTCGATCTTTTCCTCTTTCTTTATGTGGGGCGGGACATCGCCAGTCGGGAGCGACCTTGAATGGCAATCCCAAAGGAAGAACCACTTCAAAAATGGGTTTTCCCTTTGCCAACGGTTACTTACCTCGCCGAAAATTTATCCGGTTCGAAGATCTTCTGTTCTCTTTCTTGGTTTCCTTTATTGATCGGGAATTATTCTGTTTTCCTCCAATCTTTCCCTTTTTGCTTTCTTCCAATCTTCGATCGGGAATCCTTCTTTTCCTTTTCTTTTCTTTCTTTTCATTTCTTCCTTTTATTTCTTTTTTCTTTTTCTTCCGATTTTTTATTGGGAATTCGGGTTTTAGCATTCGTTATTCGCTCTCCCTTGAGGAGATTTTGCTGTCCTCTTATTCGGGGAAAGGATGAGGATTTTCTTCATGGGCCAAGGTTCAAAGTAGCTTAAGGTTGTGCCTCAACATGGTCTTTTCATTGTGTGTGCCCGATTTTGATATTTGGGGCAAAACAATCTCATGTGTCAGGGTGTCAGTTTGGGTTAAACTCCCATATTATTTCCACGAGGCACGCGTAACAATGATGATTTGGAAATAACGTGCAAAATTAGTCATGCATACAACTAGGTGGGTACTCAAGCATCCAGTTTATGGCATTGTGATACTAAGGCTTGGGATTTACGCAAGTAAACCCAACGTTTCCAAATTATGTTCTTTCATTGGTTCAACGAATCCATCCTTCTTATCTTGGTTATTTTTGAAAATAAACTCTTAGCGTCAGTTTCTTGTTTCCAAAAGATATGTTTGCTCTCTACGAATGATTTGTGCTTCATAGGAAATTCATTGAGGGATTTTCTAAGTTAGCGCTACCCCTAACTAAACTGACTCGTAAGAATGAGAAGTTTGTCTGGAATGAGAAATATGATCAAAGCTTCCAAGAGTTGAAGAGGCGATTGATAACAACTCCAGTGTTAATTTTGCCCGACCCTAAGAGACCATTTGAAGTGTATTTCGATGCAAGCGGGAAAGGCTTAGGGTGTGTATTGATGCAGGAGGGAAGAGTAGTGGCTTATGCTTCACGCCAATTGCGTCCTCATGAAGTTAACTATCCGACCCATGACTTGGAACTAGCAGCTGTGGTCTTTGCCTTAAAGATTTGGAGGCACTATTTATATGGTACTCGTTTTGAAGTTTTCAGCGATCACAAGAGCCTCAAATACTTGTTCGATCAGAAGGAACTCAATATGAGGCAACGAAGATGGATGGAGTTCCTCAAAGATTATGATTTTGGTCTTTCCTACCATCCAGGAAAGGCTAATGTAGTAGCCGACGTGCTGAGTCGGAAGTCCTTATATGTTGCGACCATGATGATTCTGGGATAGAGATTGATAGAGGAATTTTGAGATCTAAATCTAGCAATCGAGATGCGACCCAAGAGCTTATTTGTGGGAGCGTTGCAGATCACCAATGAATTCGTAAATCACATACGCGAGGCTCAAGAGGATGACCAATTTCTACAAGGCAAAGTGTTAGATGCAATGGGAGATAAGGATGTGGAGTTTAAAAAGGATACAACCGGGTTAATTAGATTCAAGGGGAGGATATGTGTACCGCCACTAGATGATTTGAAAGTTAAGATCTTGGAAGAAGCACATAAAAGTCGTCTTAGTTTCCATCCAGGGATGACTAAGATGTACCAAGATTTAAAGAGAAGTTTTTGGTGGCATGGCATGAAGAAAGATGTAGCTGAATATGTAGCAAAGTGTTTGACATGTCAAAAGGCCAAAGTTGAGCACTAGCGACCATCAGGAGAATTAAAGCCACTAGAAATTCTGGAATGGAAATGGGAGAGCATATCTATGGATTTTGTATCTAGTTTACCCAAAACGAGTCGTGGACACGATGCTGTGTGGGTCATAGTAGATCAACTCACCAAATCTGCTCATTTTATTCCGGTAAATATGAAATACAAAATGGAGAAGTTAGTAGAGTTGTATATCAAAGAAGTAGTAAGGTTACATGGAATTCCTTTCACTATCGTATCAGACAGGGACCCGAGGTTTACCTCGTGATTTTGGACAAGTCTGCATGAAGCATTGGGGACAAAGCTGAAGCTCAGTTCAGCTTATCATCCCTAAACAGATGGTCAGACTGAGCAAACCATTCAGACTCTAGAAGATCTACTCCGGGCGTGTATTATAGAGCAACAAGGCAGTTGGATGGAATGTTTGCCATTGATTGAATTTACTTACAACAACAGCTACCAAGCCAGCATTGGTATGACACCTTTTGAAGTTCTATATGGGCGGAAGTGCAAAACTCCTCTTTGTTGGTTCGATGATGGGGAAGCAGTACTTCTTGGGCCTGAAATGCTACAACAAATTACCGAACAAGTGAAATTGGTTCGAGAGAAAATAAAAGCATCCCAGGATAGGCAAAAGAGCTATTATGACAAAAGGAGAAAGCCATTAGATTTTAAAGAAGGAGAACATGTGTTTTTGAAGGTTTCTCCTGTAACTGGAGTCGGAAGAGCTCTCAAATCTAGGAAGCTGACGCCCAAGTATCTGGGTCCGTATCAAATTTTAAAGAAGGTTAGGCTTGTAGCTTATCAAATCGCTTTACCTCCGAGCTTATCGAATTTGCACCCTGTGTTTCATGTCTCTCAACTGAGACGATACAAGCCGGATCCATCACATGTATGTGAACTGGACGAAGTACAAGTGAAGGATAACCTCACCTATAAAGCACAACCTCAAAAGATTACTGATCGAAGAATGAAGTCGCTGAGAGGAAAAGAGATCGCGTTGGTGAAAGTGCAGTGGGGACCCGACGAGGGTGATTCAACTTGGGAGTTAGAGGATAGGGTGAGAGAATTGTACCCAAGTTTGTTCCTAGAGTAGTTAATTTCGGGGACGAAATTCCTTAAAGGGTGGGAGTATTGTGACATCCTAGAATTTCTACCGGAATTTTGTAAGTGTTACAAAATTAACAAAGAGTATATATATATATTCTTGGTAGAAGTATGTACATTGGGGAAAGATACGCGGGTTAGACTAATTAACAAAGAGTAACCATAAGCAAACGGTTATAGATTAATTCGCAATTAATTAGTCTAAAAATTATCGTTTTGCGTGCAACTTAAAATTTAACAAAACCAACCTTTGAACCACGCTCAGGGTCTCATTTTGAGCATTTTGATATATATATTGCCTACTTTCGAAAACAGGCCCCGACTGGTGCAGAGAAATGCGAGGAACTGGAACCAAAGAGGCGGCACGCAAACCGAGCCAGGATTTCAGCATCCAAAAAGGTCCAATTTTTTTTCCTATATGGCTGAGTATGAGGTCAAATCAAAGGAAAGGGTGGGCCCTTTTGCTCCAATTAAAATAGGACATGTGACAATTGCTTTTAGAAAAGAAAATGAAAAAGAAAAGAAAATCATTTTTTTTATAAAAAGCCCAAATCTTCTCTCTCTTTCTTCAGAAAATTTCAACAGCTCTCTTTCCTCCCTCCACGTTGCTTCTTCTCCTCTTCTTCTCCACCATTGTTGCCTCCCTTGAAGCTCCAAATTCCTCTTCATTTCTACCACAAATTTCAAGGAAAAGCTATTTTCAGAGTCTTAGAGCCTCCCTCTACTTCGTGGGCTTTAAATTTCAGGTAAGGGTGGACTTTTTCTCACTTGAAATCTGTGGGTGTTGGGTTTTTGGGAGCTATAATGAGTAGTTCTACTAGGTTATTGCCTTAGGGTAGTTGTTTGTGAAGGAATTTGTTGAAATCATGCTAAACTTGACATGTTTGATGTAAGCAAAACTACCCATGTTGATTTAGGGTTTAATAATGATGCTTTGTGATATATGTATGCTTAAAATGTTGATAGAAAACTGGTAGAGAGGATGTGGAGAGTTAACTTAGAGTTAAATGTGAGAATGGTAGTGTTGTAGGTGGAAAAGTGTGGGACTTTGAGGGTTAGAAAAGCCAAATTTGGGGTTAGTGGAAATTGGAGTCTAAAGTGAGTTGATTCTAGTTTAGAATGTCAATTAGGACTTGTAGGAAAGTTTGGTCAGAGCAAATGAGAAAAATGAGTGACAAATGTGAAAGAAAAAAGCCAAATTTGGGGTTAGTGGAAATTGGAGTCTAAAGTGAGTTGATTCTAGTTTAGAATGTCAATTAGGACTTGTAGGAAAGTTTGGTCAGAGCAAATGAGAAAAATGAGTGACAAATGTGAAAGAAAAGAGCCATTTCTAGGGTAAATTGGGTGTTGAGAGGTCAAATTTTGAATAGGTGGATATTTCACCTTAAAACCAGTTTGAGCAAGTCTAAATCAATGTTATAGACTTGATGAAGATGAGAGTTTACCCCAAAATTACCCAATTTTCATTTTCACCTTTCAAACCTTGAGAATGCACTAAATTGGTGGGTTTTTGATACCTATATTTTGCTTTACCTTGGTTTGAAGTTTGTTTTTTGTTTTGAACATGATTTATACATGGTTTAGGACTTGTAGGATCCAATTTGAGTGAAATTGGATACAAACAAGCTAGAATTCGAAATCTGCCAAATTATGCAGCAAAAGCTGTCAAATTGTGCAGCAAATTTTGCCAATTATGCAGAAAAATGGTTGTGCAGTGGTAGACACGGGAAAGGTAGTACATCTCGTGTTCTAGATATTTTATAGCAGATCCCAACGGTCAAAACTTAGAATGCTGTATTAGGAAGCCTTAGTTAAATTTTCAAGGCGATCCAATGGTTAACGAATCATAACAAAGAGAATGTTACTGAGGTATGTGAGTAGGAAAAACTGTGGAATTTGAATGAGTTTTGTGCAGAGTTTTCTGCCTCCACTCTGTTTTCTTGGTTTAGGGTAGTTTCATGACAAATGGAATTGAATTGTTTGGATATTGTGAAAGCTTGGAGGGGTTGATGGGGACCCGTTGCTGAGAGGAACGAGGATAAGGGCTACGTAGGAGTGCGTGAGCTCAATTTAAAGGTGGGCAACTGGGGATGTTGTCCTTATGCCTGACTTGTGGAAATGTGGGAGTTGATTTGTGCCATCGCTCGATCGCCACCTAGTACCACATATGAAGGGTGCCCATAATCCAATAAGCTTGATGTGAGAAAGCGTGGAAGAGTCAGTCTTCCTACTTTTATTTGTTGACCACAGAGTGGTACCTGGAGATATGTCGCGGGGGTCAGGAGACCTTGGGACGTCAAGTGGGGTGCTATTGCCCAAAAAAAAGCTTGGCTAATCCCGACCCAACCCGGGCATAGTCAGTCAGTGAGAACCTGTGACGTACCTAAACAGGCGAGCTCCTGGCAGTCAACCAATAAAAGAACAAAGTCCACGAAGCAAGGAGGCTTGTGTGGTGACTGGCCAGCTATTTATCTTGGGTGTTATATGAAAATTACCCTCTGGTAATCGATTACCATTCGTGGGTAATCGATTACAGGGTTTAAAAATGGAGACAGGATGTTAAGTAGCTTCTGGTAATCGATTACCAATTGTGTGTAATTGATTACACGGTATGATAGGGCACTGGTAATCGATTACCAGTTGTGTGTAATCGATTTCATAGTGCTACCTGCTACTGGTAATCGATTACCATTTATGTGTAATCGATTACACAGTGTAACTTTTAGATTCCACTGTGCAAAGGCTGTGTAATTCGTTTTTGGGCACTGGTAATCGATTACACCTTTTGGTAATCGATTACCAGAGAGGAAATCCCTTGAAAAAGACATTTTGACTATGCGTAGCCGTTATGGGACGCATTGTATTGTTACCTGTGTAGTTAGATTTCTTGTGAAAGAGTCTACCCTCTTTCTTTTATCTCTTGTAGATCGCGATGGCAGTGCAGTTGATCCATGATCGCGTTGTGATGGAGTGCCTAGAGGGTGTTTGGGAGACCCTCGAAGGCAATGAGAGGTGCCAATTCCATGGCACAATACGACTCACTGCTACTTCATTAGTACATCCGGAGGAACCCGCACGCACACTTCAGCAGTCTGGGGAGTGGATACTACCTACACCTACTCCATATTGACTAGTTGAGCCGATTCAAGTGATAGAGGTGTCATCCTCTGAAGAGGGCCCAGAGGAGTTACCTCCTGAACCTGCTATGGACGCCCTTGACTTACCTGAGGATGATGAAGACCCACTCCCTGATGTTGATTCTCCAGAGGATATTATGTCAGCATCTGAGGCAGACTCTACAGAGGAGAGTGGCCCTGGAGGGACAGCGAATAGTGACGACTCTTCATCATAGCAGACGGCTCCTTAGACTAGGCGTACATACTATTTATGGGTGGGTGTATCTAGTTTAGACTGCTAGGTTTACTCTTTTGATTTTTGGGTGGGTAGACCTATTGTATAGAAATTTTGATGATTGTATATATTGTGGCTGAAGCCACCATAGTTGTTACCTTTGCTCTTGATGTCACTGTGATATTTTGCAAACTCCCATATTTTGGAAAGTTTTAGATTATAAAAACAATTATGTTCTATCTTGTTATTTGATAAAGAAATGTTAACGAACTTTATTTGAAAAGAGTTTACCGACCGCACCATATTATTTCTCACGTGACGACCTAAATGATGGGTGGTATATTTTTGAAAGAGCAAAATAGTTTGGAGGTTATGAGTGATCAGAAAGAAATGAATCCGAATAGAGTTGTGAACTGGCCATTCAGGACTCTATAGTGATAATTTTCCTTCTGAATTTAATTACCGTGAAATGAATAACAGTGCAAAAAAAAAATCCATGGTTTCTGCTATTTAATTTATTACTATTAAACCAGTCATTATTTAGGGACGCCGCAATATTTCCATGGACGGCCTTATTGCTTTGATAGGAAAATGGCGTCGGCTTAGGCAATTTCGGGGGTACTCGGACCTGGGGCCGGTCACATTCCTAGTGAAACATATTACTAGGGCTTTGGGGGTTGGGGGAGCCTTCCTTTCTGCCGACTGCGTGCAAATCTGCGGTTCTTCCCTACCTCTCTCGGACACTTCGAGCTGCCCCTAGTCCATGAGCCGTTGAAGTAGCTCTTCCACCGCGGGGCAGGTTTCCATGTCGTGTGATTCCCCGAGATGAAACAGACATTCATCGCTTTTGTCTCCGCCACGAGAGACCATGCGTGCTGCCTGCAGCGACTGGTAGATGAATCTTTTGGATGTAACCACATCTTCTAATCTCTTTGACCCTGACGACCTATCCTTTTTGATGGTGTTTACGCTAGCTCCTCCATGACTGGCTAGTGGATTGGTCTTAACGTTGGGGCCCTCCTCTTGAAATGATAGCCAACCGACATTTATTAGGTGTTGCACCTTATATGGAAGGCAAGAATCAATTTGTGTCCGGGGGCTCCACTATGGTATGTGCACGTGGCATTTGAGTTATACCACTTGGGGTATGGTGACTGGAAGACTTTTCCGGGTATGGCCACCACCAAATGGTTTTCCAATAATGAGGGCCATAACTCAGAATACGCCATGGGAATAGGAGAGAACTCGTCTCTCGGGGTGCGTCGTGTATTGTTATAGCTCGTGCCCAGAGTCGTATTATTGGCTGGCCGGGGTGTAGCTGGAGCCGCGTGTTGTGCAGGTGTTTTTTCTGTTGTGGTAGACTCTTCTACTTGAGTTGGGAGGGAACTTTCGGCTCGGATCGAAAAGTTTGGGTGGTTGTGCTGGTATGAGTTTTGAGCATTTTGGGGCGTTTTCATCCACGTTGGGGCGGTGGTGACCGCGTGGGTATCCCCTTCATTTTTCCGTGTGCCCACCACTGGGGCTCTTCTATTGCTGTTTGGGCCAGCGTTGGAGGCGTATTCAAACTTGCCTTTCCTCAGTCTGGACTCGATTCTTTCTCCAGCGAAGATGAGGTCTGCAAAGTTGGCCGACATATATCCTATTAGCTTCTCGTAGTAGAACGTAGGCAGCATATCTACCATAATCGTGATCATTTCCCTCTCAGTCATAGGTGGGATGACTTGGGCTGCTAGGTCTCTCCACCTTTGAGCATATTCCTTGATGGACTCATGTTCCCGTTTGCTCATGCTCTGAAGTTGGTTCCAATCGGGAGCCATATCTGTGTTGTATTGGTACTGCCAGATTTGTGTACCACGCCACCGCTGCTCTGGCTAAGCTGTCTTGAAAGAAGTGCATTAACAATTTTTCATCCATGGAATATGCCCCCATCCTTCGGCAATACATCCAAAGATGACTCTTTGGACACATCGTCCCTTTGTATTTATCGAAGTCAGGTAACTTAAACATGGGATGAATGATGATGTCAGGTACCAGACACAGATCGGCTAAATCCGAGAAAGGATAGTTGTCGAGGCCTTCCACCGCTCTCAACCTCTCTTCAAGCAGATCGATCTTTCCCTTGTCTTTTGAAATGGGAAGGAGTTCCTTAACGGGTGCGGATTGAGACGGGGCATGGCGGATTATGTTTGGTTGGGGCAACTCATGGGGGGCCGGTTCCTTGAGGGGAAGTAGAGGGCCTAAATAGGCATCTCCTTCATCTTCTTCCTGCAGAGGATAGTCGGCATGAGGAGGGAGTTGCCCCTCGAAGGTAGGGGCTTGGCTCAAATCGTCTGGAGCGGTACGGGGGGTGAAGTCTGGAGGCAAACCATAAGGGTAGGCTTGCGGGCTATAGCACTGGTTCCGCTTCCTTAGCTGTATTGGAAGCGGCTACCGTATCATTGTCTTTTATTGATTTTTGAATTTTTAGCATGGCTTCCGTGATAGAAGCCATCTGATCTTTTAAGGCCGATATGTTAGCCTTCATCTGTTCTTGCACTCCCTCTTCGTTATCCATCTTACTTTTGGATCGGGTGTTATAGGGGTGCCTTTGCGTTTTTTTAGTTATGGTGAGTTCCCTAAAGAAACAAATATTGGTGAGCATGCCACCAAATCATGAATATGCTAATGAATGATCAGAGTACTTAGATCCACCTCAAGGCCTTTTTAGACAACGTGATGAGTTTCAGAACTTCTCTTTTTATAAAAAGGAACAAAAGCTTTCATCTAGCCAAGATTTTACAAAAGTGTTACAACAAAACCTAACGGTTTCTAATTATATGGGCCATTAAATCTATCATGTTTTGACAGTAATTGATTAGCCCGTGAATTTCCTCTGGGGCTGAACACACTTCAGCCATGGCCCTTGCTTTGGCTAGTAGTCGCGAGAGGTCTTGACTTCCATTTAAGGTCAAGGCGAACCTATCCATCCACATGGTCGCTTCTTGATGCAATGCATCAATCACCCTCCCTCTTGCTTCCTTCTCGGCGTATGCTTGTGCAAAGTCCTCTACTAGCTTTTGCTTATGGGTCAAAGACTGGTTTAACTCTTCTATGTACCACCCTATTATAGCTAGCATGCTTTGCTCCGTGGCTTCTAAGTGTTAGGCCAAACTCCTCTTGGATCTTGAGCAAGCAGCTAACTCCTCCTTTAAGACCATGCTATGTACTCGTGACTGGCCTCTTTCCTCTCTCCGGAGTTTAAGCTCACTGTTGCTACCCCACAGAGCTCCTCAGAATTTATCTCGGTCGTGCTCTTCCTTGCGAGCCCTCTTGGTTTCTTGTTCAAGGGCTCTTGCGGTAGCTGCATTTTCTTCTCGTAACTCGGCACACTCTTTCTGGACGTTTGTAGCGACTAACTTGAATTTTTCTTTGGCAAGTCTTGCCTTTCCTAGCTCTGTTTTTAGAGCTCGGACTTCTTCATCCTCTTCCGGAGCTTCGAAGTTCTCCTCGTTGATAATTTTCAACTTGGAGAGCCAATCTAACCCTCATGTATGAACTTTCAGCCATTCATGATAACCACGGATGATGCCATTACAGATGCCCCTAAGTTCTTTATCTTTCCTTAACGGGCTTTCCCATGCCTTATGGACTCTTTGTACAATCTTGAAACTTTGCGCGCCGAAATCTCTCACAAGGAAAGGCGAGAGGCTATCTTCCGTCGGTGCTCCCCTCATGGGGTACCCTAACTGTCTTATAGCATGTGCGAGATTGTAGTTAATACAACCCCTCGTCCCTATCAACGGAATGTTTGGGTAGTCCCCACATGAGAAGAGAACTCCCTCATTTCCTTCCTTCCATCGAGGAAACCAGTTGATTGTTCAGCCTCCTATCCCAGCCAAGTATTGGTCCCAATCTACTCTTCTCTTTTCGACATACGAGCGATAACTTTGGAGCAGACATCGGTGCCTTATGTCTTGTTGGAATAGGTGCAAAACCAACCACACACAAAGAGCGGGTAAGCAGCAGACAATCCGTGCGCTGTTCTTCTCGCACCTTCGGTCAAATGTATCAAATAAGTCTGCCAAGATAGCTACCACCAGACTCTCCTTGCTATGGTGATGTGCAAGGCAAGCATCAATCACAGCCAGGTCCACCAAACTGTCCACGTTTGGAAAAAGGACAACCCCAAAGATTAGCAAAGCTAGTACGTCCGCAAACGGGACCCACTCCTCTTGATTCGCCATATCCCTTGCCTTGCCTTCCAAGTACTTCCGCGGTAGGCCCACTACGCCGTTTCGAGTTTGCTTTATACGATCCAACTCTCTCACCGAATCCCTGACCACAGCTGCAATCTTGCTCAAGGAGGGAAGAAACCCGGAGAAAAGATATGGTTTTCTTCCCCCAGGAGGACATCCTAGAATCTCCTCAAATTCTTCAACAGTCGGTACAATTTGGAAGTCCCCAAACATGAAGCATCTCAATGGCTGGTCATAGTATTGGGTGAGGGATACAACGGCTTCTGTGAATACCTCCGCTATGGTCAAATCTAAAATCTTTCCGTACGCCTTGCGGAAGGCTTGCATCTGGAGGGATCCCATCAACCGTCCCAACTCCTTAAGGCTGGTGACATCTAGGCCCTTAATCTTGACTTGATATCCGATTTGATTTGTCCCCATCATTTACCTAAAAAGGGGTTAATCAAGGCTCTGATATGAATGATGCAATGCACATGCATGAAATGAAAAGAAGAAAAACAAGTGGTAATTTACATATACGAGACCGAAAAAGATCCATCTTTTTAATACTACACTCTAGGCATTGTGGCGCCCCAACGTATGCCATAAAAAGTGACGCGTTGCTCTAAAGAGACAAGATATCACTAGATATACAGCAAAACTATAATTTATGTGCTATTCGCAAAAGAACGCATGAGAACAAATGGTACAGAGCGTGCTTGCTCCATGCCCCTATATGGGGACCTATAGAATAATATCTAGGGGTCTTTAATAACTGCTCCCAACGATCCATATCTCACATGGCTATTTTCTAGAGGTATCATCACTCAAGATAATAATATTGCGGCGGTATGGGATACCAGCGACAACACATTATAAAGAGAGAAAGCTCTAGACGAGGTTTCACTATTATCAAGCAAGTCGGAGACCAAGCATGACCATAGATCCACCTCCACTCCTTAGATTTCCATGAACCCGGGTATAGGGCCCCTTTTTACTCAAACCTGTGGGTGCTTAGAATGCGGTGTAAAAATGTGGAAAAGACAACATTTATTATTTTTACACAGTTCAAGAAAAAACGCACACACAAATTTCATAATTCCACACTTTCCTAAAATAGGCCTAACTCACAAAAAGAATCCCCAGTGGAGTCGCCAATTGTTGCAACCTACCCTTTTACGAGCGAGCGAGGCGAGGCTCACGGGTGCGTCTTCCATAAGAGGAAAATGCGCGGAGTCGCCACCAACGTTTATTTAAAGGAAAATGTTAGAAAAACCAAAGGAAACCGGTCATGAAGAATATTCCAGATTGGGAAGTTATCTTTACGTTTGAGGAAGGTATTAGCACCTCTCACGTTTGTCCCAAAGGACAACAGCCTTAGATTAGAATCGTGTGAAATTATGTATTTAAACCTTTATTTCTTTTTTATTTTTGAGGTCGACAAACGCGGGGCTCTTGCTCCTACGTACCCTCCATCGCAGAGGAAATCAGACCTACGTAGTTCTTTCAAAAGGGGCGAATCAAATGGTTCTTTTTACTTGAAAGGGGGTCATTTAAGGCGTTGGACCTTAAAACATTTTTTTTAGTGATTTTTGCAGACAAAGCTTGATTTTGTGAGTTGATTTTAGCCTTAGTTTCACTTTGGTTATTAGTCAATTCAATTAAGAAAGAAAAATCCCAAAGAGAACGTCCGATTGATTTCTGTTGTTTTATTTTACTAAAAAGATATTTTTTTATTATTATATTATTATTTTACCTCTTTTTTGGTTTCCAACGTAGTTACGGCACGACCGAACGGTCAGATTTCATTTTAACAGAAATTAACAGATATTACAATTCAAATCATCGGTGGAAATTTATTTTATTTTTTTATTAGGCGAGAAAATGACTTAAATAAATGACTAAAGCACGTCAAAAGGGGGTACGGAAAGTAAATTAAATGAAAATAAAAGTACACGAAACAAATGGGGACCACCAAGGGTACATAGAATGAATTAAAAAAGTTCGATTTCGGGAACTTACCGGTTGAAGCTCGGCGTTGATTTTCTTCACGGAAATGATTTTTTTTCACTAATTTCAAGTGATCCTCAGATACCAGGAGGGTTGAACGTTTTTCTTCTTCCCTCCTCCCCCTATTTATAGGAAAATGAGGGAGGAGCTTGCCATCCAGCTCGCCCAGGCGAGCTAGGTTGCTTCCTCTAGAAGGCACCGCCTTCCGGAGTGTCATACCCTAATTTCGTCCGGGAACCTTTGCTCGATGACATGCGACCATTCTTTGGTCCTTGTGAGGTGCTTGGCACCCATCATTAGGCAATTTATGAAATTCCAGGACATGCCGAAAAACCAAAAAAATATTGATGCACAATCCGTAAGTTTCCGTGACACACCGGAAATCAAAAGGAAGCATCGTTGCATAATTAAGTGAGGTTCCGTAACATTCCGTAAGTCAAAAAGGGGATGATTATGTAAACCGCAAGGTTCCGTAACATTACGGAAAGAAAACAAGTATCGTTACGAAATTCGTAAGTTTCCGTAACTTTACGAAAAAAGAATCACCAAAAAAAACAGCAGAGGGGGTGTATTTAGTAAAAATGGGGGTGCAAATAGCACCCAGGCCCACTTGGGCCCTCCAGAAGATTCCTCCAGAAGGCGGTTGCTTCTGGAGGAAGCAACCCTGCTCGCCTGGGCGAGCTGGGCGGCAACCACCTCCCCTATTTTGCTATAAATAGGGGAGGAAATGAAGAAGGAAGGGATCCCAGCCCCTTAGGCACTTCTCTCTCTTTCGAATTTGCTTGGAAAAATTGTTTCCGTGAAGAAAATCTAAGCCGAGGCGCTTCCGAAACGTTTCCGTAACGTTTTCCGTGAGGAATCTCGCAAAGGTTTCAACCGTTCTTCGACGTTCTTCATTCGTTCTTCATCGTTCTTCGATCTTCAACGGGTAAGTACCTCGAACCAAGCTTCTCGATTCATTCTATGTACCCATAGTGGTCCACATTGTGTTTCGTGCATTTTTATTCTCGTTTTGTTTACTTTTTTATACCCCTATTGACGTGCTTAAGCCATTTTACTTAAGTCGTTTCTCGCTTAACTTAAAAATAAAATAAATTTCCACCGAACGTTTGAATTGTATTATCCATTAACTTCAGTTAAAATCAATTCCGACCGTTCGGTCGTGCCGTAACCACGTTGGAAATAAAAAAAAAGAGGTAAAAGAATAATATAATAATCAAAAAAACATCTTTTAGTAAAATAAAGCGGAAAATCAATCGGACGTTTTCTCTTTGGAATTTCTCATTCTTAATCGAATTGATTAATAACTAAAGTGAAACTAAGGCTAAAATCAACTCGCCTAGTCAAGCTCGTCCACAAAAATAGGCTTTTGAAGTTCGTCATTTCAATTCCTCACTAAGTAAAATGGATCATTTTTAAGGTCCAACGCCTTAAAATGATCACCTCTTAAAGTAAAAAAGAATCACTTGATAAAAAAGAACTACGTAGGTCTGATTTTCTCATCCCAAATTGAGGAATACGTAGGAGCAAAGGGAAACACCCTTGTCGACCACAAAAAAGGAAAAAATATAAAAAGGGTATAAAGGATATAAGAACATAAAAGGGAACATAAAAATCAAAGTCATGTTTGCACATTCGATTAAAGGCTGCCGTCCCTTGGGACGGGCGTGTGGGGTGCTAATACCTTCCCCGTGCGTAAATACAACTCCCGAACCTTTCACTAAAAAGTTCGTAGATCGCGTCTTTTCCGGTTTTTCCGACGTTTTCCTCAAATAAACGTTGGTGGCGACTCCGCGCGTATTCCTTTCGTGGAACACGCATCCCGCGAGTCTCGCGTCGCCCTCCCGCCGAAGGGTAGGTTGCGACAGTTGGCGACTCCACTGGGGAACTTTTTAGAGAGTTAGGCCATTTAATCTTGTGCAATGTTTTATCATGACTTCCTCCTTTGTTGGTTTCCCTTTATTTGTCTTATGTTCTTATGTATATAAACTATTTTGTTGCTTTTAGTGTGTTTTAGAATGTATGCATGAGGTAAATATTTATTCATTTGATGCACACAAACACCAACACTATTTGCACACACTGTGAGTGAAAAAGGGCCCTATACCCGGGTTCATGGGAACATAAGGAGTGGAGGTGAATCTGTGATCATGCTAGGTCTCCGACTTGCTTGATTACAGTGAACCCTCATCTAGAGCTTTTCTCTTTGAAAACCTATTGTTGCTAGTAGTCCCTACTGCTACAATATGTTCTTCAAAGGGGATGATACCTCTAGAAACCATCAAGAGAGATATAACTACCTCGGGGTTTATTGCTAAAAGCCTAGTTAGTTCTCTCCCTTATAGGTCCCTTAAATAGGGGCACGGAGCAAACACGCTGCGTGCCATTTTTCACACTGCCATGCATGAGTATCATATACCCTTTTGCTTATGTTCGGTAAATATTGTCATACTGTGTACATTCCCGCATTGTGTCTTTTGCATAGGCATTGCATATGGGTTCTTCTTGATCCCTACTGTAAACAAACCAACGGAGGGTCCGTGTCGCCTTCTTAAAAACGTGCGTTGGGGCATTTTGCTACCCCTAGACGTCGTATCTAAGAAGGGGACAAATTCCCCGGACCCCCGCATTCCTAGATTGCATCTGTGTCATATGCATTCCATCATGCATTCACCCATCCCACCCATGAGATATCGGAGTTTTGATTTGCACCAGCTTTTGTCTCACTTTAGTAAGCATGGGAACAAATCAAACCGGCAAGAGGTTCTACCAAGTCAAGGTCAAAAGCCTAGATACCACCAGCATCAAGGAATTAGGGCGGTTGATGGAACCCCTCCAAATGCAAGCCTTCCGCAAGACTTACGGAAAGATCTTAGAGTTGACCATAGCAGAGGTGTCCATAGAAGCCATTGCATCACTTACCCAATACTACGACCAGCCTTTGAGGTGCTTCACATTCGGGGACTTCCAATTAGTACCAACCATTGAAGAATTTGAGGAAATTCTAGGATGTCCTCTCGGGGGAAGAAAACCATATCTTTCCTCCGGGTGTCTCCCCTCTTTGAGCAGAATTGCAACTGTGGTCAAGGATTCAGCAAGAGGTTTGGACCGCATAAAACAGACTCGGAACGGCATAGCGGGCCTACCACAGAAGTACCTAGAAGACAAGGCGAGGGGTATGGCCAATCAAGGAGACTGGGTCCCGTTTATGGATGTGTTAGCTTTGCTAATTTTTGGGGTCGTCCTCTTTCCAAACGTGGATGGTTTGGTAAACCTAGCAGCAATCGACGCTTTCCTTGCCTACCACCATAGCAAGGAAAGTCCGGTGGTAGCTGTCTTGGCAGATCTATTTGACACATTTGACCGAAGGTGCGAAAAGAGTAGCGCACGGATCATCTGTTGCTTACCCGCCCTCTGTGTTTGGTTGGTTTCGCACTTGTTCCAACAAGACGCAAGACATCCATGTCCGCTCCTGAGCCATCGCTCGTGTACTGAAAAGAGGAGAATAGATTGGGACCAGCTCTTGGCCGGGATAGGAGGTAGAACGATCAGTTGGTTCCCCCGATGGAAGGAAGGAAAAGAAGGAGTCCTTTTCTCATGTGGAAGATACCCAAACATTCCGCTGGTAGGAACGAGGGGTTGTATTAACTACAATCCCGCGCTCGCTATAAGACAACTAGGGTACCCCATGAGGGGAGCACCGACGGAAGAAAGCATGTCTCCTTTCCTTGTGAGGGATCTCGGCGCACAAAATTCCAAGACTATACAAAGAATCCATAAGGCATGGGAAACCCCGTTAAGGAAAGATCAAGAGCTTAGAGGTATTCGTAATGGCATCATTGGTGGGTACCACGAATGGCTGAAAGCTCATATACGAGGTTTAGATTGGCTCGCCAAGTTAAAAGTCATCAGCGAAGAGAGTTTTGAAGCACCGGAAGAGGACGAAGAAGTCCAAACTCTCAAAAGCGAGTTAGGAAAGGCAAAACTTGCCAAGGAGAAGTTCAAGTTGGCCGCTACACACGTTCGGAAGGAGTGTGCCGGGTTACGGGAAGAGAATGCAATTACCGCAAGAGCCCTTGAACAAGAGACCAAGAGGGCTCGCAAGGAAGAGTATGGCCGGAACAAATTTCGCGGAGCGCTATGGGGTAGCAATAATGAACTCAAGTTGCGAAGGGAAGAAAGGGACCAGTCGCGAGCACATAGCATGGTTCTGAAAGAGGAGTTGATTGCTTGTTCAAGGTCCAAAAGAAGCTTGTCTCAGCGTCTATGCGAGACAGAGACCAACATGTTAGCTATCATCGCCAAGTACGAAGAAGAGTTAGGTCTAGCCACGGCCCACGAGCATAGAATCGCGGATGAGTATGCTCAAGTATATGCGGAAAAAGAGGCTAGAGGAAGGGTGATCGACTCTTTACACCAAGAGGCAACCATATGGATGGACCGGTTTGCTCTTACCTTGAACGGGAGTCAAGAACTTCCCCGCTTGTTAGCCAAGGCCAAGGCGATGGCAGACACCTACTCCACCCCCGAAGAGATTCATGGGCTTCTCGGCTATTGCCAGCATATGATAGACTTAATGGCCCACATAATTAGAAATCGTTAGGAAACTTGTATGGTCTCTCAGACCTTGACTGGATACGACTTCTTTTTTTGAAATAAAATGAGTTGGTCCCATGTTTCTACTCCAAAAAGCTTGTGCAAATCAAATCACTCCTACATTTTATCTCTAGCATGCATTGTATGTTGGTCTCGTCCTTTGTCACGGGAAGCCGGAAGGTCCATATCACCTTCTTAATTGTACACATGGGGCACTGCGCCCCCAAATGCGCAAGTAAGAAGAGATAATTTTCCGGGTTCTCGTGTCCGTAAAATGCATTCATATCATGCATCGCATAAGCATCTCTTCATAACATCATAATGGACATATCCTGCATTTGTCCGTTATCATATTCCAGCCTCACATTTTGCATGAGTCATGGCATCATCATGCGTATGCGTTCAACAAACTTTTTGATCTGCAAAATTGCATACCATTTGTTTTCATGTTTGCTCATCCTTGCGTTTTCCTCTACAAAACAAAAACAAAAAAGGGGGAAGCGTGAAACTTCACACTACATTCTTAGTTTCATGTGTTAGGCACCACGAGCCAACCATGTTGGGATCATAAACCCATTTCACTTTAAAAAATAATTGAACATGGTACCTAATGCATGGTTAACTAGGAAATGGTGTTTCTTCGGGCATCTCAATTTCATAATTACATTTTCCGTGCATAAGCTTAAAGTATGCCCGAGTCATTCATCCCTATGAGATGTTGTCGAAGTATTGGCAATCAGAATTGCCATTCCTTGGATTATAGGGTTGAACCAAGCTCATGCTTTTACAAAAAGGTTCATCAAGTCAAGTTGAAATATGGAAGTAACCGTCTTGCAAAATTGGGGCAAAAGATGAATCGAGTCACATCACTGCTTCGTCTACTGCCAAACATATTTAGGATTATTGATGTCCTTGTTACTTCCAGTTTCACCTTGACAAAGATGTCATGGACCATGTTGAAAATCTAAATTGATTCAACCCCATATCTTGCGTAAAAATTCGCAATACTTCAACTGTACATCATTCGCATGCATCCATGCTTTTCATTGGTTGCATTGCTCGTTGCATTCTTTCCTTGAAAAATAAAATAAAATGAACTTAATCATTGTTATAAAAAAGAAAGGGACACGCTTTACGACGCCCTTACCGAACTCGTGCTAGAGCTAGAGTAATGGATGAAGTAGAGGAGATACAAGAGAAGATGAAGGCCGACATGGAGGCCATTAAAGAGAAAATGGCCACAATGATGGAGGCCATGATGAGCGTGAAGAAGATAATGGAAGCCAATGCGGTTGCAATTGCCGCTACCAGCGTTGTTGCTAAGGTGAACCCGACGTCCCCATCCGGCCTCAAGCAAATGAATCATCCAACCTCAAATATGGTAGGCAAAGATTTAGGAAGTACGGGCGGCCCCCATGATGTGCAAATTCAAAACGAGCACGCCTTCCCGTCATATGGCTTGCCTCTCAACTATACGCCACCCAATGTGGCGTACACTCCCAATAAGAATGTCAATAACTCCACTCCTATACCCATTGAAAGCCAGCAACCCCAAACTGATCATGCACATGTCTCTTAAACCGTGGAAGAGACCCATGAAATTCCCCATCACAATCTAGCCGACTTCGAGCCTTGGCTCGGATATACCACTGAAGGGCAAGCAGTTGGTGGTATACCCTACAAAACCCTTTGGAGGGCCCTCAGTATCACCCACAACTGCACCTCTTGCATTCCACAGCGGTTAAAAACCCTCATGACTATGGCAGGAATGGGAAAGTTGGATCATCTAAAGGAAAGGCTCAGGGCCATTGAAGGAGGTGAAGATTATGCCTTTGCTAACCTAGGAAAGTTGTTCCTAATACCCAAACATGGTCATTCCCAAGTTCAAGGTGCTGGACTTTGACAAGTACAAGGGGACTACTTGTCTCAAGAACCATCTAAAGATGTATTGTCAGAAGATGGGGGAATACGCAAAAGATGAGGAATTGCTGATACATTCCTTCCAAGAAAGTCTTACTGGGGTAGCTGTTACCTGGTACACTAACTTGGAACCTTCCCGAGTCCATTCTTGGAAGGACCTAATGGTTGCCTGTGTTAGGCAGTATCAGTACAATTTTGATATGGTTCTGAATAGGATGCAACTACAGAACATGTGCAAAAAGGGGGACGGATCTTTCAAAGAACACGCCCAAAAGGTGGAGGGATCTGGCGGCCCAGGTGGTACCTCCAATAATGGAAAGGGAGACGATAATCGTGATGGTAGACACATTATCGGTACTCCACTATGAAAAGATGGTGGGCTGCGCACCCTCAAAGCTTTGCAGATTTGGTCTTCGCCAGTGAAAGGATCGATGTGGGTCTGAAAAAAAGGCAAATTTGATCATCCTACTAGGACGACTGAGAAAACTGGGGCAAATAAAGAGGGTGAGGATAAGGGAGAAACCCATGCTGTGACTGCCATTCCTGTACGACCAAGTTTCCCACCAACCCAACAATATCTTTACTCAGCCAATAACAAACCTTCTCCTTACCCACCACCCAGGTATCCACAAAGGCAATCCCTAAATCTACCACAAAGTCTGTCTACCGCACTTCCAATGACGAACACCACCTTTAGCACAAACCAAAAACACCAACCAAGAAGTGAATTTTGCAGCGAGAAAGCCTGTAGAATTCACCCCAATTCCAGTGTCCTATGCTGACTTGCTCCCACATCTACTTGATAATTCAATGGTAGCCATAACCCTAGCCAAGGTTCATCAACCTCCACTTTTCTGAGGATACGACTCGAATGCAACGTGTGCTTATCGTGGAGGATCCCTGGGGCATTCCATTGAGCATTGTATGACCCCGAAGCATAAAGTGTGAAGTCTAATTGATACGGGCTGAAATTTGAGGAGAATTGCGTGTAAATCCTGACATTGGCAAGAAATGCCACACATGGGGCAATTTTGAAAGCTGTTGTTAGGTGTCCCTAATGACTCATCCGGGTTTCCAAGTTTATGCCATTATTGTAAACCACAGCTACAATGTTAAATGAAATGGATAAAGTTGATATCTTTGTCCCTCATCCTCTCACAAACGCATGTTTGCTTATTCAACTTTCACCGGAATGTGGGTGTAAGCCATTGGTCTGTTTGCTCAAGCAACCTGCGCTCCTGAGTGTTGACTTCCAAGACCGTTCAATCAGAGATTACTCATCTTGCACGTTGGTGGGAGTGCCGTAAAACAACGAGCAAAGTTCAAAACAAATAAGTTTCAAAATAAAAAATAAAAAGGCATTTGATTGACTGTGTTTTCAAGTAAAAATATAGACGTTCATGTGACCTCATTTTGTCTTTTTAGAGAGAAGTGAGTTATCAAGAATAGGATGTTGGACAAATGGCCTCAGTTACCTTAAGAAAAAGGGGGTTTGAATTAAGATGCAAAGACTATTCCCCAATTGAACTATCACTCTCTCTTTTCGGATTAACAATGCACACAGGGATAACCCTTCCCTTGTGTTCAGGAATCCTCTACAACAAGAGACCCACGGTCTCTTAATCCCTTTTCAGAAATAAGAAGAAGAGAATAAGAGGTCTCTCGTAAAAGAGGTAGATTGTAAAATGAAGATCAATCAAAAATTCCTTATTGAATAAGCAAGTGGTTGACCAAGGAATCTTTTTGAGAGGATAAGACATTTCAGTTCAGAAAAACTCTTGATCTTTCGAGAGGATAAAACTGTTTGGGCAATGAAAACTCTCTTTAAAACATTTGAATGGCCGTTCATAAAACATTTGAATAGATATGTCTCTTGGAAATTATTTTCTGAAAATCCCCTCTGGTAATCAATTACAAGACTTATGTAATCGATTACAGGTTTTAAAAATTTGTATTAAAACATTTTCAACTACTGGTAATCAATTACCAGAGAGCAAATCTCAATTTGAAATGATAGAATTCTTTGGTCAAACCTTTTGTTTGTTTCAATTTGGAAACTTCTTCCTAAAGATTCTAAGAGATCAAACTTGATCATATATCTTGACTTTCTTGGATTCTTGTCTTGAATAAGACTTAGAAGTACTTGATCCTTTAGCATCATCAAGACATCAAAACATCTTGCTTAAATCCATCAGCTGAAAAATCCTTCAACTATTTCTCGTCCTTGGAAAATTCTTTTTGCAAGAATCAACTGCTTCTTTCATTCTTCCTCACTATGAGGTCGTGAAAACAAGACAACACTTGGTACCTCTAAGCCCTACACTGGGGCAACGAAAGGCACCATGCAAAAACCTCAAGCGAACCTAGGGGCAGATTAGAAGTTCTCACCCAATAGGTTCCCTCCTACAAGGCCATGACGAAAGACAACGATTGGTACCTCAAAGCCTTACACTGGGGCAATGAGGGGCACCGTGCATGAGCCTCAAGCGAACCTAGGGGCAGATTAGAAGTTCTCACCCAATAGGTTCCCTCCTACAAGGTCATGACGAAAGACAACGATTGGTACCTCAAAGCCTTACACTGGGGCAATGAGGGACTCCATTCCCGTCACTCCAAAACGGTCAAGTGACTAAATCAAAAAGAACATACACTCTGAGGGAGTTCCCGGAGAGATTTGCAAAAAAGATAGGATGAGGTTGCATGAATTATCAACTCTTTCAAAAGGACAGTCAATCTGTGTTTTCCAAAAAAAAATTAAATCAAAATCAAAATCACAAAATAGGGAAAGAATGTCATGAACATTGTACAACTTTCCATTACATTGCATTGTTTCATATGAAGTCTGCATTTACCAAAATTTCACGACAAAGGTTGCATGCATCTGCATCCCCAAAAATTATGTTAACTGCATAGATTTCCTACATCTAATGTCCAAATCTTGTGGATTTGGGATGACCGGCCCTCTCGATGAGTCGATCTCTTGCTTTCTCATAAGGGTGGACCCTTGGGTACTTGTACCTATCACCTTTAGAGGACTACACGTCCTCGCCTTGAGAGGACTACATGTCCTCGCCTTGAGAGGGCTACACGCCCTCACCTTGGGTACTAGTTACCCTCGCCTTGGGAGGACTACACGTTCTCGCCAACAGAGGGCTGCACGCCCTCCCTTTCAGAGGACTACATGTCCTCGCCTTGAGAGGGCTACACGCCCTCACCTTGGGTACTAGTTACCCTCACCGTTGAGAGGACTACACGTCCTCGCCTTGAGAGGACTACACGTCCTCACCATCAGAGGGCTGCACGACCTCACCTCCAGAGGACTACATGTCCTCGCCTTGAGAGGGCTACACGCCCTCACCTTGGGTACTAGTTACCCTCACCGTTGAGAGGACTACACGTCCTCACCATCAGAGGGCTGCACGCCCTTACCTCCAGAGGACTACATGTCCTCGCCTTGAGAGGGCTACACGCCCTCACCTTGGGTACTAGTTACCCTCACCGTCAGAGGACTACACGTCCTCGCCTTGAGAGGACTACACGTCCTCAGCACCAGAGGGCTGCACGCCCTCATCTCCAGAGGACTATAAGTCCTCGCCTTGAGAGGGCTGCACGCCCTCACCTTGGGTACTAGTTACCCTCACCGTCAGAGGACTACACGTCCTCGCCTTGAGAGGACTACACGTCCTCACCATCAGAGGGCTGCACGCCCTTACCTCCAGAGGACTACATGTCCTCGCCTTGAGAGGGCTACACGCCCTCACCTTGGGTACTACTTACCCTCACCGTCAGAGGACTACACGTCCTCGCCTTGAGAGGACTACACGTCCTCACCACCAGAGGGCTGCACGCCCTCACCTCCAGAGGACTATAAGTCCTCGCCTTGAGAGGGCTACACGCCCTCACCTTGGGTACTAGTTACCTTCACCTTCAGAGGACTACACGTCCTCGCCTTCAAAGGGTCATGTACCTTCAACTTCAGAGGACTACACGTCCTCGCCGTCAAAGGGTCATGTGCCTTCACCTTTGTAGGGCTACACGCCCTCACCTTCAGAGGACTACACGTCCTCACCTTTAGAGGACTACACGTCCTCGCCATCAGAGGACTACATGTTCCCCATTTTCAAAGGGGGGTTACCCTCACCGTTGAGAGGACTGCACGTCCTTGCCATCATAGGACTACACTCCCTCGCCTTCGAAAGGCGACACGTCCTGAACTTCAGAGGGCTACACGCCCTCACCTTTAGAGGACTACGCATCCTCACTTTCAGTGGGCTCCATATCCACACCTTCAGATAATTTAAGGTCCTCTGTCCTTAAATGCTTAACCGAGACTTGCACTCCCGGTTAAGGGACCAGTAGTTTCCTTTTAACGGTTCCTGGGCCACCCCCTGATATTGGAGGAGCGCCAACTATGCGAGCACAACTAGAGAGGGAGGCTATCACACTGCTACTATGCATACTGGGGCAAGATTTCACCCGTGCCGCTGCAAAGAGACGAGTGCGGATCATGCGCACCAACATGACCACTCTTACATAGATGACATTGCTACTTAGCAATATTCTGCCCAGCGACCGCAATGCCAATCTCCCCCTGCAAAAGTATCAGTTGGTCTGTGTCGTCCCGACATGGGTAAGTATGCATATGGTTCAACTGATTTCTGATACCATCTATTGTTTGCAGGGATCGCACCCACAAGACACCCAGTGGACCCGGAAAAGTCCAACAAGGCCCTGGGGTTTCCAGCTCTGGTTACGGGCCTCTATCAGTCCTACAGGGTGCTCGGCAAGGTTATGTCATCATAGGTAAGTATGCACATCGCTCAACTGATTTCTGATTTCATCAATTGTTTGCAGGGATCGCACCTGCAAGACACCCAGTGGACCCGAAGAAGTCCAACAGGGTCTTGGAGTTGTCAAGCTCTAATTACGGGTCTCTGTCAGTTCTACAGAGTACCTGTAACCTCCAGCAAGGGCATCAGGCCCCCTACTGATTGAGCTTTCATCAAGAAGTACTGCGTCCCTAGGCGGGCGCAGGGCGAAACACCACAGCAGCCTGGGGATGGTCGGTAGCGGGCAATAGACGCACCGCCACCACCTTTAGAGTTCACCTCTGCTCATCCACAAAAAGGTTTGAGTATTGCCTATGACACATGGCCGACCAATAGGCAACCAAGTCCAAAGCCAAAGGTAAGCAAAGTACTAGGTCAGTGACCGACAAGTCATAAGGCGTCCAGCTAAAGACGTTAAAGAAGCGCTACTAGGAGGCAACCTAGTACCTTTTGAATCTATGCTTGTTATTTGATCACTTTTTATAGTAGGACGCACCTAGTTGCTCATGATCCTGGGGATTTAAATAAAACAAGCGCAAGCTCGAAAGGTAGTCATACCTCACAAAATATATATATGTATGTTTAGGTAGTGAAAATACCTTAGATATGCATGTATGTAAACAAAAAACACTTCACAAAATATATATATGTATGTTTAGGTAGAAAGATACCTTAGATATGCATGTATGTAAACAAAAAAACACTTCACAAAATATATATATGTATGTTTAGGTAGAAAGATACCTTAGATATGCATGTATGTAAACAAAAAAATACTTCACAAAATATATATGTATGTTTAGGTAGAAAGATACCTTAGATATGCATGTATGTAAACAAAAAAATACTTCACAAAATATATATATGTATGTTTAGGTAGAGAGATACCTTAGATGTGCGTGTATGTAGCAAAAAAATACCTCACAAAACATATATATGTATGTTTAGGTGGCAAGATACCTTGGATATGCATGTATATAGCAAAAATACCTCACAAAAATATGCACATGTTTAGGTAGCAAAATACCTCATGAAAAAAAAAAAAAAAAGAAAAAAAACAAGAAAAAGAAATAAACAAATGATAATGATAAAAAAAAAGAAGGAGAAAAAAGAAAAATAAGTTGTCAAGCTGAAAAACCAACATGCTTTTGAAAAGAGATGACTTCCAACTTTTCTTTGGAAAAATTCACTGATCATAACTAGTTTTTGAAAAAAATGTGTATACACCTGAAGGGTGAATGCTGTGAAGATTTTCCCAGACGCCCGAAATGGACTCGGATGAATGCACAAATTGATAAAAGAACATATTTTGGAAACATTGGGTTGATTTAAAATAGAGGAAATGAATCCTGAGCCCTAGCATCACATGACCATAAAAATTTGACACTTGAGTGTCCGCATAGGTGCATGCACGACCAGTTTTGCATAAAGTTTCCAAATCATCATTTTTGCATTTTGTGTCATGGAAATAATGTGGGGCATCCCTTTTATCCTTGAGCCAAACCAAACCCCGACATGTATCATGTCTAGCCATTCTACAAACCTTGAGCCAAAATCCTGACTCACCATAATCCTTACCCTCGGAAGCAAAAAGAAAAGAAGGAAAATTTCCAATCAAAGAGAAAGCAAAAAAAGAAAAGAAAGGAAATTCCCAATCAAAGAGTGGGAGAAAGCAAAAAGGAAAGAAAGGAAATTCCCAATCAAAGAGTGGGAGAAAGCAAAAAGGAGAGAAAGAAAAAAAGAAAAGAAGAAGAAGAAGGAAAGAAAGCCCCTGATCGGGGATCTAAGGAAAGACAGAAGGGATATGCAGAGAGGTCTTTGGACCGGACAATATCTGAACAATACAGAATTGTCACCAAATGAACAAAAAAGGAAGGAAAGGAAACCACGACCTAAAATGGTCTTCTCCCTTTGATTACCAACCAAAATCCCGTGCGCTAGCGACCTTTTTTCGCCCCGCACTAAACAAAAAAAAACAGAAAAAGAAAAAGCCAGAAAAATCAAAAGCCAAAAACACACAAAAGCCGAAAGAAGAAACCACCAAAAGAACCCATTCCCAAGGGAAGCCCTATTGATCCATGATCACGCGTGTAATTTTTGATTTGATAGGAAATGATTTGCAAAGTCAAGTCGTGACATATCTATGGTTCGGAATTAGGATGAAACACTTACCTGTGCGAGATTGATACACTTTGAGTGGATTTCTTCTATTTTTGTCGAACCCAGTGTTTCCTCTAAATGATCATTTAGAAACGAAATGCTAACATCCAAAATCTCATTTATGGTTATGGGGGATTTCATCAGCAGACTCTCCTTCCCCGGTAGACGCATTGTTTTTCACTCAAAAAAGCATATGCTGCTCTAAATCAGTTGGAATATTTGTCTCTTTGCTAAAGCATGTTTGCGTTTTAGTGGAGAAAACACCGAGACTTTTTCAAGTCTCACAAGTTATCCAGAACTACGTAGGTCTGAGTTCCTCAATGGAGGATACGTAGGAGCAAGAGCCTCGCTTTTGTCGACCACACCGCCTTTTGTTGCCATGACCCAAGAGCTGGTAGCCCGCGGAGACACCTTACGGTTATCCGCACCTCGTCATTCAGTGACCCCAAGTGTGATTGACGAGCAGAGGCCAATGTGGTCATCTGCGCCTTTTCCGGAGATGTCAGCATTTTCCGATGGAGACTTTTCAAGTCTCACAAGTTACCCAGAACTACGTAGGTCTGAGTTCCTCATTGGAGGATACGTAGGAGCAAGAGCTTTGCTTTTGTCAGCCGCCCCATAATCTTTGTCATACTGACCCTGAGGTCATGTGACGTGCACCCTTGTATCATCCAGAGGCGGCGGGCCCGATGATACGCGGAGATACCTTACGGTTATCCGCACCCTTTTGTCATCCAGAGGCGGCGGGCCCGATGACAAGCAGAGACCAAGTTTGGTCATTCTGCACCCTTGTATCATCCAGAGGCGGCAGGCCCGATGATACGCGGAGATACCTTACGGTTATCCGCACCCTTTTGTCATCCAGAGGCGGCGGGCCCGATGACAAGCAGAGACCAAGTTTGGTCATTCTGCACCCTTGTATCATCCAGAGGCGGCGGGCCCGATGATACGCGGAGATACCTTACGGTTATCCGCACCCTTTTGTCATCCAGAGGCGGCGGGCCCGATGACAAGCAGAGACCAAGTTTGGTCATTCTGCACCCTTGTATCATCCAGAGGCGGCGGGCCCGAAGATACGCGGAGATACCTTATGGTTATTCGCACCCTTTTGTCATCCAGAGGCGGCGGGCCCGATGACAAGCAGAGACCAAGTTTGGTCATTCTGCACCCTTGTATCATCCAGAGGCGGCGGGCCCGATGATACGCGGAGATACCTTATGGTTATTCGCACCCTTTTGTCATCCAGAGGCGGCGGGCCCGATGACAAGCAGAGACCAAGTTTGGTCATTCTGCACCCTTGTATCATCCAGAGGCGGCGGGCCCGATGATACGCGGAGATACCTTATGGTTATTCGCACCCTTTTGTCATCCAGAGGCGGCGGGCCCGATGACAAGCAGAGACCAAGTTTGGTCATTCTGCACCCTTGTATCTTCCAGAGGCGGCGGGCCCGATGATACGCGGAAATACCCGAGTGGTTATCCGTATAAACATTCTTTTGCTATCTGTAAGACAGAACGCTTGATAGCATGCAGAGACTGACATAGTCTTCTGCACCTTTTGTTCCTCCGGGAACAACAAGTCATTTACATGCGGAAATTTCATGGTCGCCCGCGACTCTCGTCAACCGAGAGGAGCCAAATTAGTGTCATACACTAATTTTCGGGGACCTTTGCTTGATGACATGCGACCATTCTTTGGTCCTTGTGAGATGCTTGGCATCCATCATTAGGCAATTTGTGAAATTCTAGGAACGACAAGTCATGGTCACCCGCGACTCTCGTCAACCGAGAGGAGCGAAATTAGTGTCATACACTGATTTTCGGGGACCTTTGCTTGATGACATGCGACCATTCTTTGGTCCTTGTGAGGTGCTTGGCACCCATCATTAGGCAATTTGTGAAATTTTGGGAACAACAAGTCATTTGCATGTGGAGATTTTATGGTCACCCGCGACTCTCGCCAAGTCGAGAGGAACGAAATTAGTGTCTTATCTTTACTTTCCTTTTATCTCCAATAAAAGACAAGTAAAGAGGGGCAACTGTCATACCCTAATTTCGTCCGGGGACCTTTGCTCGATGACGTGCGGCCATTCTTTGGTCCTCGTGAGGTGCGTGGCACCCATCATTAGGCAATTTGTGAAATTCCAGGACATGCCGAAAAACCAAAAAAATATTGATGCACAATCCGTAAGTTTCCGTGACACATCGGAAATCAAATGGAAGCATCGTTGCATAATTAAGTGAGGTTCCGTAACATTCCGTAAGTCAAAAAGGGGATGATTATGTAATCCGCAAGGTTCCGTAACATTACGGAAAGAAAACAAGTATCGTTACGAAATTCGTAAGTTTCCGTAACTTTACGAAAAAAGAATCACCAAAAAACAGCAGAGGGGGGTGTACTTAGTAAAAATGGGGGTGCAAATAGCACCCAGGCCCACTTGGGCCCTCCAGAATATTCCTCCAGAAGGCGGTTGCTTCTGGAGGAAGCAACCCTGCTCGCCTGGGCGAGCTGGGCGGCAACCACCTCCCCTATTTTGCTATAAATAGGGGAGGAAGTGAAGAAGGAAGGGGTTCAGCCCCTTAGGCACTTCTCTCTCTTTCGAATTTGCTTGGAAAAATTGTTTCCGTGAAGAAAATCTAAGCCGAGGCGCTTCCGAAACATTTCCGTAACGTTTTCCGTGAGGAATCTCGCAAAGGTTTCAACCGTTCTTCGACGTTCTTCATTCGTTCTTCATCGTTCTTCGATCTTCAACGGGTAAGTACCTCGAACCAAGCTTTTCGATTCATTCTATGTACCCGTAGTGGTCCACATTGTGTTTCGTGCATTTTTATTCTCGTTTTGTTTACTTTTTTATACCCCCTGTTGACGTGCTTAAGCCATTTTACTTAAGTCATTTCTCGCTTAACTTAAAAATAAAATAAATTTCCACCGAACGTTTGAATTGTATTATCCATTAACTTCGGTTAAAATGAATTCCGACCGTTCGGTCGTGCCGTAACCACGTTGGAAATAAAAAAAAGAGGTAAAATAATAATATAATAATCATAAAAACATCTTTTAGTAAAATGAAGCGGAAAATCAATCGGACGTTTTCTCTTTGGGATTTCTCATTCTTAATCGAATTGATTAATAACTAAAGTGAAACTAAGGCTAAAATCAACTCGCCTAGTCAAGCTCGTCCACAAAAATAGGCTTTTGAAGTTTGTCATTTCAATTTCTCACTAAGTAAAATGGATCATTTTTTAGGTCCAATGCCTTAAAATGATCACCACTTAAGTAAAAAAAGAATCACAAGTTAAGCAAGAACTACGTAGGTCTGAGTTCCTCATTGAGGATACGTAGGAGCAAAAGCCCCGCTTTTGTCGACCACCCCAAGAGATCGTTAATGGTCCAATGCCTTAACGTTTCTCTCCTTTCAAAAACAAGAGATCGTTAATGGTCCAACGCCTTAACGTTTCTCCCCTTTCAAAATCAAAAGACCGTTTAATGGTTCAACACCTTAAATGACCTTTTGTTCAATAAAAACATATTTTGCAAAAAAGACAAAAACAACTTAACCAAACACTTTGTTCCAAAAGAACTACGTAGGTCTGATTTTCTCATCCCAAATTGAGGAATACGTAGGAGCAAAGGGAAACACCCTTGTCGACCACAAAAAGAGAAAATATAAAAAGGGTATAAAGGATATAAGAACATAAAAGGGAACATAAAAATCAAAGTCATGTTTGCACATTCGATTAAAGGCTGCCGTCCCTTGGGACGGACGTGTGGGGTGCTAATACCTTCCCCGTGCGTAAATACAACTCCCGAACCTTTCACTAAAAAGTTCGTAGATCGCGTCTTTTCCGGTTTTTCCGACGTTTTCCTCAAATAAACGTTGGTGGCGACTCTGCGCGTATTCCTTTCGTGGAACACGCATCCCGCGAGTCACGCGTCGCCCTCCCGCCGAAGGGTAGGTTGCGACAAGACCCATAAAAAGCTAAAAAACATAAAAAGGGAAAATACGTAGTTTTGAAGTCATATTTGACACTTGATTGAAGGCTGTTGTCATACCCTAATTTCGTCCGGGGAGTATTGTTTGATGGCATGCAACCTTTGATTGACCGCTTCGAGGTACTTGGCACCCTTTGTTGCAGAATACGTGAAGTTCCGAGTCATGCCAGAAATAAAAAAGGAAGCATTGTTATGCAATCCGTGAGATTCCGTAACGCGCCGGAAATCAAAAGGAAGTATTGTTACGTAATCCGTGAGTTTCCATAACTTTTCAAAAGCTAAAAAAGGAGTAATTACATGAATCGTAAGGTTTCGTAACCTTACAGAAAGAAAACAAGTATCTTACGAAATTCGTAAAGTTACGAAAAAAGAATCACAAAAAAAAAAAAACAAAGGGGGTGTATTTAGTAAAAAAGGGGGTGCAAATAGCAACCAGGCCCACTTGGGCCTTCCAGATTCTTCCTCCCGAAGACGGTTGCTTCTGGAGGAAGCAACCTGGCTCGCGTGGGCGAGCTAGGTGGCAAGCTCCTTTCCTATTTTGTTATAAATAGAGGGAGGAGTGAAGAAGGAAAGAGTTCAACCTTCTTGGCACTTCGTATTCACTTGAAATTACTGAGGAAAATTGTTTCCATGAAGAAAATCCAAGCCGAGGCACTTCCGTAACGTTTCTGTGGGTGATTTCGCGAAGATTTTCAACCGTTCTTCGTCATTCATCGTTCGTTCTTCATTGTTCTTCGGTCATCAACCGATAAGTACCCGAAATCGAACTTTTCAATTCATTCTATGTACCCGTGGTGGTCCCCATTTTTTTCGTGTACTTTTATTCTCGTTTCATTTACTTTCCGTAGCCCCTTTTGACGTGCTTCAGTCATTTACTTAAGTCATTTTCTCGCCTAATAAAAAAATAAAATGAATTCCCACCGATCATTTGATTTGTAATATCCGTTAATTTCTGTTAAAATGAAATCCGACTGTTCGGTCGTGCCGTAACCACGTTGGAAACCAAAAAGAGGTAAAATAATAATATAATAATAAAAAATATCTTTTAGTAAAATAAAGCAAAAAAATCAATTGGACGTTTCTCTTTGGGATTTCTCTTTCTTAATTGAATTGACTAATAACTAAAGTGAAACTAAGGCTAAAATCAACTCGCAAAGTCAAGCTCGTCTGCGAAAAATCACTAAAAAAGGATTTTAAGATTCAATACCTCAGTTTTTCTTTCCAAGTAAAAAGGATCATTTTTAAGGTCCAACGCCTTAAAATGACCACCTTCCAAGTAAAAAGAATCGCTTGATTCACTCTTAAGAAAGAACTACGTATGTCTGATTTCCTTTTCGATGGAGGGTACGTAGGAGCAAGAGCCCCGCTTTTTTCGACCTCAAAAATAAAAAAGAAATAAAAGTTAGGGTAACACAATTTCTCACAATTCTAAAAACAAGGCTGTTGTCCTTTGAGACAAACGTGAGAGATGCTAATACCTTCCTCAAACATAAATACAACTCCCGAACTTGGAATATTCTCTATGACCGGTTTCCTTCAATTTTTCTGACGTTTTCCACAAATAAATGTTGGTGGCGACTCCGCGCATTTTCCTCCTTTGGAAAACGCACCCACGAACCTCGCTTTGCTCGCCCGCAAAAGGGTAGGTTGCGACAGTTGGCGACTCCACTGGGGACTGTTTTTGTGAGTTAGGCCTATTTTAGGGAATTGTGGAATTGTAAAACTTTGTGTGTGCATTTTGTTGAACTGTGTAAATATAATAAATGCTGTTTTCCACATTTTTATACTACATTCTAAGCACCCACGGGTTTGAGTAAAAATGGGGCCCTATGCCCGGGTTCATGGGAATCTAAGGAGTGGAGATGAATCTATGATCATGCTAGGTCTCCGACTTGCTTGATAATAGTGAAACCTCGTCTAGAGCTTTCTCTCTTTATAATGTGTTGTCGCTGGTATTCCATACTGCCACAATATTATTATCTTGAGTGATGATACCTCTAGAAAACAGCCATGTGAGTTATGAATCGTTGGGAGTAGTTATTAGAGACCCATAGATATTATCCTATAGGTCCCCAAATAGGGGCATGGAGCAAACACGCTCCGTGCCATTTGTTCTCATGCATTCTTCTGCAAATAGCACATAAATTATAGTTTTGCTGTATAGCTAGTGATATTTTGTCCCTCTAGAGTAAGGCGTCACTTTTTAATACATACGTTGGGGCGCCGCAATGCCTAGAACGTAGTATTAAAAAGATGGGTCTTTTTCGGTCTCGTACATGTAAATTACCCCTTGTTTTTCTTACCGTTTCATGCATGCGCATTGCATCATTCATATCGGAGCCTTGATCCACCCCTTTTTTAGGTAAATGATGGGGACAAATCAAAACGGAAAAAGATTCTATCAAGTCAAGATTAAGGGTCTAGATGTCACCAGCCTTAAGGAGTTGGGACGGTTGATGGAACCCCTCCAAAGGCAAGCCTTCCGCAAAGTGTACGAAAAGATTTTAGATTTGACCACAGCGAAGGTATTTACGGAAGCCATTGTATCCCTCGCCCAATACTATGACCAGCCATTGAGATGCTTCACGTTAGGGGACTTCCAAATAGTACCGACTGTTGAAGAATTTGAGGAGATTTTAGGATGCCCTCTTGTGGGAAAAAAACTGTATCTTTTCTCCGGGTTTCTTCCCTCCTTGAGCAAGATTGTAGCTATGATCAGAGATTCAGCGAGAGAGTTGGATTGTATGAAGCAAACTCGAAACGACGTAGTGGGCCTACCGCGGAAATACTTGGAAGGCAAGGCAAGGGATATGGCGAGTCAAGAAGAGTGGGTCCTGTTTGCGGATATACTAGCTTTGCTGATCTTTGGGGTTGTCCTCTTTCCTAACATGGACGGTTTGGTGGACCTAACCGCAATTGATGCTTTCCTTGCATATCACCATAGCAAGGAGAGCCCGGTGGTAGCTATCTTGGCGGACTTATTTGATACATTTGACCGAAGGTGCGAGAAGAACAACGCATGGATTGTCTGCTGCTTACCCGTTCTTTGTGTGTGATTGGTTTCGCACCTATTCCAACAAGGCATAAGACACCCGTGTCCGCTTCAAAGTTATCGCTCGTGTGTCGAAAAGAGAAGAGTCTATTGGGACCAATACTTGGCTGGGGTAGGAGGCAGCACAATCAACTAGTTTCCTCGATGGAAGGAAGGAAGGAGGGAGTTCTTTTCTCATGTGGGGACTACCCAAATGTTTCGTTGATAGGGATGAGGGGTTGTATTAACTATAATCCCGCACTTGCCATAAGACAGCTAGGGTACCCCATGAGGGGAGCACCAACGGAAGAGAGCCTCTCGCCTTTCCTTGTGAGAGATTTCGGTGCATAAAGTCTCAAGGTTGTACAAAGAGTCCACAAGGTGTGGAAAAGTCTATTGAGGAAAGATAAAGAACTTAGGGGCATCCGTAATGGCATCATCGGTGGTTATCATGAATGGCTAAGAGTTCATACACGAGGGTTAGATTGGCTCTCCAAGTTGAAAATTATCAACGAGGAGAACTTCGAAGCCCCGGAAGAGGATGAAGAAGTCCAAGCTCTAAAATTAGAGCTAGGAAAGGCAAGACTTGCCAAAGAAAAATTCAAGTCAGCCGCTGCAAACACCCAGAAAAGAGTGTGCCGAGTTACGAGAGGAAAACGCGGCTACGACAAGAGTCCTTGAACAAGAAACCAAGAGGGCCCGCAAGGAAGAGCATGGACGAGATAAATTCCAAGGAGCTTTGTGGGGCAACAACAATGAGCTCAAGCTTCGGAGAGAGGAAAGAGACCAGTCACGAGTACATGGCATGATCTTAAAGGAAGAGTTAGCTGCTTGCTCAAGATCCAAGAGGAGTTTGGCTCAACACTTAGAAGCCACGGAGCGAAGCATGCTAGCTATCATAGGGCAGTACAAGGAAGAGTTAAACAAGTCTTTAACCCATGAACAAAAACTAGTAGAGGATTTTGCACAAGCGTACACCGAAAAGGAAGCAAGAGGGAAAGTGATTGATGCACTGCATCAAGAAGCGATCATGTGGATGGATAGGTTCGCCTTGACCTTAAATGGAAGTCAAGACCTCCCGCGACTACTAGCGAAAGCAAAGGCCATCGCCGAAGTGTGTTCAGCCCCAGAGGAAATTCACGGGCTAATCAATTACTGTCAACACATGATAGATTTAATGGCCCATATAATTAGAAACCGTTAGGTTCTGTTGTAACACCTTTGTACGATCTTGGCTAAATAAAAGCTTTGTTCCTTTTTTATGAAAAGAGAAGTTCTGAAACTCATCACGTTATCTAAAAAAGGCCTTGAGGTGGATCCAAGTGCTCTGATCATTCATTAGCATATTCATGTTTTGGTGGCATGCTCACCACTGTTTGTTTCTTTAGGGAACTCACCATAACTAAAAAAGCACAAAGGCACCCCTATAACACTCGATCCAGAAAGATGGATAATGAAGAGGGAGTGCAAGAACAGATGAAGGCCGACCTATCGGCCTTAAAAGATCAAATGGCTTCTATCACGGAGGCCATGCTAAAGCTTTAGAAAACTATAGAAGATAATGCTACGGCGGCCGCTTCCAATACAGCTAGGGAAGCGGAACCGGTACTACAGCCCGCAATAAACTTGGACCGAGACAGAAACACGACGGGTTTCAATCGGAGGTATAGTCCTCAAGCCTACCCTTATGGTTTGCCTCCGGACTTCACTCCCCGTACCGCTCCAGACGATTTGAGCCAAGCCCCTACCTTCGAGGGGCAACTCCCTCCTCATGCCGACTATCCTCTGCAAGAAGACGATGAAGGAGATGCCCATTTAGGCCCTATACTTCCCCTCAAGGATCCGGCCCCCCATGAATTGCCCCAACCAAACATAGTCCGCCACGTCCCGTCTCCATCCGCACCCGTTAAAGAATTCGTTCCCTATGCAAAAGACAAAGGAAAGATTGATTTACTTGAAGAGAGGCTGAGAGCGGTAGAAGGCCTTGGCAACTACCTATTCTCGAATTTAGCGGATCTGTGTCTAGTACCTGACATCGTCATCCCTCCCAAGTTTAAAATACCAGATTTTGATAAATACAAAGGGACGACGTGTCCAAAAGGTCATCTTCAGATGTATTGCCGAAGGATGGGGGCATATTCTACGGGTGAAAAGCTGTTAATGCACTTCTTTCAAGACAGCTTAGCCGGAGCAGCTGTGGCATGGTACACCAATCTGGAAGCTTCTCAGATCCGGTCATGGAAAGACTTGGCAACTGCCTTCATTAGGCAGTACCAATACAACACGGACATGGCTCCTGATCGGAACCAACTTCAGAGCATGACCAAGCGGGAACATGAGTCCATTAAAGAATATGCTCAAAGATGGAGAGACCTAGCAGCCCAAGTCGTCCCGCCTATGATTAAAAGGGAAATGATCACGATTATGGTAGATACGTTGCCCACGTTCTACTACGAGAAGCTGATAGGATATGTGTCAGCTAACTTTGCAGACCTCGTCTTCGCCGGAGAAAGAATCGAGTCCGGACTGAGAAAAGACAAGTTTGAATATGCCTCCAACGTTGCCCCCAACAACAATAGAAGAGCCCCAGTGGTGGGCACACGGAAAAAGGAAGGAGATACCCATGCGATCACCACCGCCCCAACATTGATGAAAGCGCCCCAAAATGCCCAAAACTCATACCAGCACAACCATCCGAACTTTTCGATCCGAGTTGGAAGTTCCCTCCCAACTCAAGTAGAAGGGCCTCCCGCAACAGAAAAAACGCCTGCCCAACACACGGCTCCAGCCACTCCCCGGCCAAGCAATAATACAATTCTTGGCGCGAGCTATAACAATGCACGACGCCCCCCGAAAGACGAGTTCTCTCCTATTCCCATGGCATACTCCGAGTTGTGGCCCTCATTATTGGAAAATCATTTGGTGGTGGCCATACCCGGGAAGGTCTTCCAGCCACCATACCCCAAGTGGTACAACTCGAGTGCCACATGCGCATACCATAGTGGAGCCCTCGGACACAACATTGACTCTTGCCTGCCATTCAAGTATAAGGTGCAACACCTAATAAATGCCGGCTGGCTATCATTCCAAGAGGAGGGCCCCAACGTTAAAACCAATCCACTAGCCAGTCATGGAGGGGCTAGCATAAACGCCATCGAAAAGGATGAGCCATCAGGGGCAAAGAGATTAGAAGATGTGGTTACGTCTAGACGATTCATCTACCAGTCGTTGCAGGCGGCATGCATGGTCTCTTGTGGCGGAGACGAAAGCGACGAATGTTTGTTTCATCTCGGGGAATCACACGACATGGAAACATGCCCCGCGGTGGAAGAATTACTTCAACGGCTCATGGACTGGGGGTAGCTCGAAGTGTCCAAGGGAGATAGAGAAGAACCACAGATTTGCATGCAGTCGGAAGAAAAGAAGGTTCCCCCAATCCCCAAAGCCCTAGTAATACGTTACACTAGGAATGTGACCGGCTCCAGGCCCATGTACCCCCCGACAATAAGGCCGTTCCGTGGAAGTATACCCCTCCCGCTTTTGGAGAAAGAGTTGCAACCGAAGTTGACTCCTTGTCAGCCAAGGTGACCAACATCATCGGCCTTAGTGGCGTAACCCGCAGTGGCCGGGTGTTCGCTCCCCCTCACTCGGCAGAATTGCCCTCCAAGGGGAAAGCACCCATGATCCAAGAGCTCGCAGACGTGGCCACCCCCTCAAAAGAAGTGGATCCCCAAGTGGTAAAAGGAGCTTAAAAGAAAGAAGGTCTTCAAGGAAAGTGATGAGGACATGACCAAGAGCAAGGGCAAGGATCCACTTGAAGGACTTGGAGGACCTATGACAAGGGCTAGAGCAAGGAAAGCCAAGGAAGCTCTTCAACAAGTGCTGTCCATACTATTTGAATACAAGCCCAAGTTTCAAGGAGAAAAGTCCAAGGTTGTGAGTTGTATCATGGCCCAAATGGAGGAGGACTAAATGACACCACCTTGTCTCAATTTTAGAGTGTTTAGTTTGTCTAAATAATGGCCCAATCCTTGTAAAGTTGGCTGACCAAAAATATGTTTTGGGTTAATCAACTAAAAGGGCTTTAGTTAGGTTTAGTTCAAGTTGTAATAAGGGCCCAATTGGCAACCTAGGCATCAGCCTTTTGGGAGACCAAATGGTGGCTGACTTGTTGGCTGTTGGGGGTGACTTTTGGTTGCCACAATTTCAGTTACACTCAGCCATTAAGTTTTTTTTAATTCCCTAGGTTAATGGCATTAAGTTATTTTAATTCTAGGTTAGTGGGTCATTACTAAAATCTGTTGTAAAGCTTCTATATAAGCTGAACCATTTTATCAATAAACACAAGTTGAGTTTTATTCAGAAAATTAGAGTTTATCTCTTTTATCTTAGTGAGAGTGATTCTCCTAAATTCTTGAGTGATTCAAGAACACTCTGGCTGTATCAAAGGACTTTCACAACCTTTGTGTGTTGCCCTCGCTGGAAAGAGTGATTCTTTCCTTCCTTTCATCTTCACCCTTGTTCTTTCAAACCACAATTCCAGAAAATCCACCTCTGCCCAGAATTATCTAGTGGCCATAACTCCCATTTTACGCACTCAAATTAAGTGATTCTTGAGGCTAAATTGAATTTCAAAACGAGACCTTTCACCTCATTTTGGAATCACCTCATTTGGATCCCTGTAGCTTCAGTTATTGCCATTTCTATATTTCTGTCCAGCCACCACTTAACCTACGTTTTACCATCCCATTCATTCATTTTATTCCAAGAACCACCTTATTAAGACCCACAAAATTAACCACCTTATTTTCCATCCTTTCCTTAATCAATTTCCGCATTTTCCATCAAGGTTTAATCCTAGACGATCCTAAGTCAGCCCTTGTGCCATCAGGGTTCATATCATTTGGTAATCAGAGCTCCGGTTCTAGGATCAACACTTCCTTTGCTGGAAATATTGGGTAACATCCTTCTTTATTCTCTTTGCCATTTATATTACCTTCTTATTCATATTTTTAGGCTGAACCATTGCAAAAGTTAAGCCTTTTGATCTCTTTGTTGTAAAAAAAAAAAAAAAGAAGCAGAATTTCGTATAAGCAAAATTAAAAAAAAAAAATTGGGATGAATGGTTCATGCTTGAAGAACTTTAAAAAAAAAAACCTCTTTAAGGTAATATATTGGTTGCATGAAGGATTGTTACTTGAATTCCTAAATTCTGAATTTTATTTCCTTCATTTGTGCCTAAAAACATTGTTAGCCTTTTTCTTGGTTAACCTTTTCCTTGTCTCTCTAGCCTTACCTTACACATATTGGTGAATTGTTCTTTGTTGTGGCCATAATCTCTTGAATTGCCTAAGAACTCAAGGGGAATTAGAGTGGTAAAAGGCAAGAGTGTTTCATTAGAGAAAAGCCATAATTGTGTGATACACTTGAGTGGGTGAGGTATTCAAATAGCAACTATAATTGTCTTGTTACGTTTGATTTGTTTGTTTGAGATGTCAGGTACTAATCCTAATGATGGAGTGGGGATTTTCCAATTCCAAATGCAAGCTTTGATGCAACATTTGGAGAGGTTAATGAAACAACGAGATGATGCACTCCATGAGAGGTTGGATCAAATGGAGAATAGAGATCATAATGAAGAAGAAAGAAGGAGAAGAGGGAATGATGGTGTTCCTAGACAAAACCGAATTGATGGTATTAAACTCAACATTCCTCCATTTAAAGGAAAGAATGATCCGGAGGCCTACTTGGAGTGGGAGATGAAAATAGAGCATGTATTCTCATGCAACAACTATGAGGAGGACAAAAAGGTGAAGCTTGCCGCCACGGAATTTTCCGACTATGCCCTTGTGTGGTGGAACAAGATACAAAAGGAGAGAGCAAGAAATGAAGAGCCAATGGGTTATACATGGACGGAGATGAAAAAGATCATGAGGAAGCGATATGTGCCGGCTAGTTACTCAAGGGACTTGAAATTCAAGCTCCAAAAACTAACCCAAGGCAACAAGGGGGTTGAGGAGTATTTCAAGGAAATGGATGTGCTCATGATTCAAGCAAATATTGAAGAAGATGAGGAGGTAACTATGGCTCGATTTCTTAATGGTTTGACTAATGATATCCGTGATATTGTTGAGCTGCAGGAGTTTGTTGAAATGGATGATTTGCTTCACAAAGCAATCCAAGTAGAGCAACAATTAAAAAGGAAAGGAGTGGCTAAGAGGAGTTTTACCAACTTTGGTTCTTCTAGTTGGAAAGATAAAGGTAAGAAAGATGGGGCTGCTACTTCTAGTAGTTCCACACCTATCCCATCAAAAACTCGCTCAAAGTCCCAAGAGGAACCCTCTAAAAGGAGTAGAGATGTGAAGTGTTTCAAGTGCCAAGGCCTAGGACACTATGCTTATGAGTGCCCTAACAAAAGGTCCATGGTTCTTAGAGATGGAGAATATATAAGTGAATCTGATGTTGAAGAGGAAGAGGAGAGTGAGTACGTAGAGGAAGAGGAGACTCCGGAGGGAGATTTGTTGATGATTAGGCGGTTACTTGGTGGTCAATTGAAGCATGAGGAGGAGAGTGATGTGCCATCATTTTCTTCTATTTTCTAAACCCTTTTTGCCCCATTTTAATTATTGATTGGTCTTAATTGTCAATTAATTAGGCAGTTTTATTATTTGGGCTTATTTAGCTAATTTGATGTTTTTAATCTAATTTCAGGAATTAATGAAACATTGGGCTTAATCCGGATTTTGGTTGTGGACTTGAAGAGGGCAAATAAAGCAGCGCTTACCTTAGTTAATTTCCAATTAGGAAATTTCGCAATTTTATTTTATGTTGTTCAGTGTTTATTTCGTTTTGGGCCAGAGTATTGAAATAGGGCCCAGTGACTTTGAGTGACTCTTTTTAAATAGCTGCCTTGGGATTCATGCAAGGCATTCTATTCTGTTATGCTATTCATTATTCAGAGCTTTGTTTTAGGGTTTTCGTTTTTCTGTTTTGACGTTTCTGAGTTCGTAATGCAATTTTACGTTTTCTGCCTCTAATTACGAGTTCATTCTTGCTTCTTCTTCTACTTTCATTTACGTTACTGTTCATTTACGTTTCTGTTCATTTACGTTCTTGTTCATTTACGTTTCTGCTTCATGTTTCATTTGCGTTTTCTGTTTGAATCCATGGAAGGCTAGATTTTCTGGTGTTGTTTCCTTTTGAGGACGAAGTCCAACTCTCTTTGAGGTTTCGTTTGTAATGTGGTTTCCTGGCAGTTTTCCCTTCACCAGTTATCCCAATTTCGTGAATATTAATCAGTGCACGCTTCGTGTTCGATTAATTGCCTCTGAGCCTAACTTGCGTTCATGCTTAATGGACGAAGGGCTAACTAGTGTATGTGGTGCCTAATCACGTATTGAAAACCCTAAGTTGATTTTCGCTTAGTAAATTGAAATAGGGTTGGATTAAGTGGTTGACTGTTAGGGACGAATTCTCCATAACCCAGGATAAGAGAGTGGCTTCTGAATCAGAGGAAACAACCCGTTTTTAGTATTAGTAGTTTCGTATTCCATTTTATTTGTTCTGCTCTTTAATTACCAAACAACCAAACCCCCCCCCCATCGTTACTGTTACTGCAAGTATATTATGAACATTTGGCTTGTCACTGCTCGTTGGGAAACGACCTAGGATCACTTCCTAGTTACTGCATTTTCATGTTTATTTGATTCGGGTACGGCCTCGATCAAATTTGGCGCTGTTGCCGGGGAGCAGTGTCCAAAGGTTCATAATAGCTAGCTAGTGTTGTGTGTTTAATCCTTTCGTGTTTTATGTTTAATTGTTAGTATGGTATTAGTATGTGTGTTAGTGTTTCAGTTTTACCATTAAGCGTTTCCCCTGTTTCAGTCTTGGGTGTTTTGCTGTGAAGATTGTGCTTGAAAACAGAGTAGTAGTAGAAATCAGCTTGCGGAAAAACAGAGTAGTAGTAGAAATCAATTCGAGATGGATTTTAGCGACCACCCATGCTGAATTAATTGGGATTTTTTGTTTTAGTAGCTAGGGTTGTTATTTTTGGCTGAATTTTTTTTTGGTAACTTCTTTTAATCCATATTTTGTGGGAAAAATAGCTAGAGCCTTTAGTTTGGTCAGATTTGAAAGTTCCAAAAAACTAGCAAATTTTGTGTTTGTCAAAACTTCAAACGGCCATAACTTTTGCTCCGGTTATCAGAATCGCAATTATTATATATGCATTTGGGGTAGAAAAAAATTTCCTATGCCGGCTGAGGTCTCCATCGTCCAAAAAAAGCGATTCTGTCAAAAGTTTTTTATTTTTCAAGTTTTATTCACTTATTTTTCTTAACCTACCATTTTTAGCTTTCATAGTTAGACTTTGAATTTTTGTCTGAAATTTTTTGTGCTATCTTCTCATCATTTTATAGGGTTGCTCACAAAATTTCAAGTCATTTGGATATCATTTGAGGGTAGCTGTAGTTCAAACCTACACCTTTATTTACATGACAAGGCAACTAGTTGTGTGCATGCTGAATGTAGTGTATGACTAGAGGCAATCCATCTGACTTACAACCCTTTGATCCTGAGATAGATAGGACATTTCATAGATTAGTTAGGCATCATTTTATACCTTTTGATCATTCTGAGCATTCCATAACTGGTGAATCTGTGCATTCTGTTATTGGTGATTTTGAACATCCTGATCTTGAGCATTATAATTTTGAGCATTCTGATTCTGAGCATTCTGATTTTGCACATTCTGAGAACATGGCACAACCTCCACCTCGTGAGAGGACTCTAAGGGAAATGGCTGCACCTGATTTCACCTACGAAAGCTTGTGCATCCAATACCCTGATGAGGATGTCCCATATGTTCTTAAGATTGGACTTATTCATTTGCTTCCAAAGTTTCATGGCCTTGCAGGTGAAGACCCGCACAAACATTTGAAAGAATTTCACATTGTCTGCTCCACCATGAAACCCCCAGATGTCCAAGAGGATCACATATTTCTGAAGGTTTTTCCTCATTCATTAGAGGGAGTGGCAAAGGACTGGCTGTATTACCTTGCTCCAAGGTCCATCATGCGCTGGGATGACCTTAAGAGAGTATTCTTAGAAAAAATTTTCCCTGCTTCCAGGACCACAACCATCAGGAAGGATATCTCAGGTATTAGACAACTCAGTGGAGAGAGCCTGTATGAGTACTGGGAGAGATTTAAGAAACTATGTGCCAGTTGCCCCCACCATCAGATTTTAGAACAGCTTCTTCTCCAATATTTTTATGAAGGACTCAGTAATATGGAGAGAAGTATGATAGATGCTGCCAGTGGTGGAGCCCTTGGAGACATGACTCCTGCTGAAGCCAGAAATTTAATTGAGAAGATGGCCTCTAACTCCCAGCAGTTTAGCGCCAGAAATGATGCCATAGTCATTAGAGGAGTGCATGAGGTAGCTACAAACCCATCTGCATCATCTGAAACTAAGAAGCTTGAAGGCAAACTGGATGCGTTGGTCAACTTGGTAACCCAGCTGGCCTTGAATCAGAAATCTGTACCTGTCGCAAGGGTTTGTGGTTTGTGCTCCTCTGCTGACCACCATACAGACCTTTGCCCTTCCATGCAGCAACCTGGAGCAATTGAGCAGCCTGAAGCTTATGCTGCAAATATTTACAATAGACCTCCTCAACCTCAGCAACAAAATCAACCACAGCAGAACAATTATGACCTTTCCAGCAACAGATACAACCCTGGATGGAGGAATCACCCTAACCTCAGATGGTCCAGCCCTCAGCAACAACAGCAGCCTGCTCCTTCCTTCCAAAATGCTGCTGGCCCAAGCAGACCATACATTCCTCCACTAATCCAACAACAGCAACAACCCCAGAAACAACCAACAGTTGAGGCCCCTCCACAACCTTCCCTCGAAGAACTTGTGAGGCAAATGACTATGCAGAACATGCAGTTTCAGCAAGAGACTAGAGCCTCCATTCAGAGCTTAACCAATCAGATGGGACAATTAGCTACCCAATTGAATCAACAACAGTCCCAGAATTCTGACAAGCTGCCTTCTCAAGCTGTCCAAAATCCCAAAAATGTCAGTGCCATTTCATTGAGGTCGGGAAAGCAATGTCAAGGACCTCAACCCGTAGCACCTTCCTCATCTGCAAATGAACCTGCCAAACTTCACTCTATTCCAGAAAAAGGTGATGACAAAAATTTACCTAACAATTTCTGTGCAGGTGAATCTTCTTCCACAGGTAATTCTGATTTGCAGAAGCAGCACATTCCCCCTCTTCCATTCCCTCCAAGAGCAGTTTCCAACAAAAAAATGGAAGAGGCAGAGAAAGAGATCTTGGAAACGTTTAGAAAGGTAGAGGTAAACATACCTCTGTTGGATGCAATAAAGCAAATTCCAAGATATGCCAAATTCTTGAAGGAGCTGTGCACTAATAAGCGAAAGCTTAAAGGAAGTGAACGGATTAGCATGGGCAGAAATGTCTCCGCATTGATTGGTAAATCTGTTCCTCAAATTCCTGAAAAATGCAAAGATCCAGGTACATTCAGCATACCTTGTATCATAGGGAATAGTAAGTTTGACAATGCCATGCTAGATTTAGGAGCTTCTGTTAGTGTTATGCCTCTGTTTATTTTTAATTCTCTATCTCTAGGTCCCTTGCAGTCAACTGATGTGGTAATTCATTTAGCTAACAGAAGTGTTGCCTATCCTGTTGGTTTCATAGAAGATGTCTTAGTTAGAGTTGGTGAACTGATTTTCCCTGTTGATTTTTATATCTTGAATATGGAAGATGGATTTTCTCAAGGATCAGTTCCCATCATTCTAGGCAGACCCTTTATGAAAACTGCTAGAACTAAGATAGATGTTTATGCAGGCACACTGTCCATGGAGTTTGGTGATATAACTGTTCATTTTAATATTTTGGATGCTATGAAATACCCATCTGAAGATCTTTCTGTATTTCGTGCTGAAATAATTGACCATGTTGTTGATGAATACATGACTGATCTTTATTCTAATCTGCATGCCTCTCACTCTTCATGCATTGAGTCTGAAATTGTACTTGATCATATGTCTGAATTTGATGCTGAGAGTGAATCTGAGAGTGATATTGATTGCATGCCTGGTGGTGGTGTTTTACCTCTTGAGATTGATTTTATAGAGTCAGATAGGACTAACCATGTTTCAGGAAGTACACATACCTCTGACTTTCTTTATGAGGTAAAGGCTGAGAAACCATCTCCTTCTACCACTGTCCAGCCGACCACACCAGAATTGAAGCCTCTGCCATCAAATTTAAAATACGCTTACTTGGATGATAGCAAGAGTTTTCCAGTGATTATATCTGCCTCCCTTGCTGATGAGCAAGAGGAGAAGTTGTTGTCAGTTCTCAAGAAGCATAAGAAGGCTATAGGCTGGACCCTGGCGGACATTCCTGGTATTAGCCCATCCACATGTATGCATCGAATAAATTTAGAAGATGGAGCTAAACCAGTAAGACAGCCACAGAGAAGACTCAACCCGGTGATTCTTGATGTAGTGAAGAAGGAGATAACCAAGCTTTTGCAAGCTGGAATCATTTATCCTATCTCCGACAGCCAATGGGTGAGTCCCGTCCAGGTAGTCCCGAAAAAGACTGGCCTCACAGTGATCAGAAATGAGAAGGAGGAGCTGATTCCTACTCGGGTGCAGAACAGTTGGAGAGTCTGCATTGACTATAGGAGGCTGAACCAGGTTACCAAAAAGGACCATTTTCCCCTGCCATTCATTGACCAGATGCTTGAACGCCTGGCAGGTAAATCCCACTACTGTTTCCTTGATGGTTTCTCTGGTTATATGCAAATTACTATTGCTCCTGAGGATCAGGAAAAGACCACATTCACCTGCCCCTTCGGCACTTTTGCTTATAGGAGGATGCCTTTCGGCCTGTGCAATGCCCCTGGTACCTTCCAACGGTGCATGATTAGTATTTTCAGTGACTTTTTAGAAAATTGCATAGAGGTGTTTATGGATGATTTCACTGTATATGGATCCTCTTTTGATGGTTGTTTGAATAGTTTGGAAAAAGTTTTGAATAGATGCATTGAAACTAACCTTGTTCTAAATTTTGAAAAATGTCATTTTATGGTTGAGCAAGGTATAGTTTTAGGCCACATTATTTCCAATAAGGGCATTGAAGTAGATCCTACAAAAATTTCTGTTATTTCACAATTGCCTTACCCCTCTTGTGTGCGAGAGGTGCGATCTTTTCTTGGTCATGCAGGATTCTACAGGCGCTTTATAAGGGATTTTAGCAAAGTAGCCCTTCCACTGTCCAACTTGTTGCAAAAGGAGGTGGAGTTTGACTTTAATGACAGATGCAAAGAGGCTTTTGATTGCCTCAAAAGAGCGTTGACTACCACCCCCATCATCCAGGCACCCGATTGGACAGCCCCTTTTGAGCTTATGTATGATGCATCAAATTATGCATTGGGGGCTGTCCTTGCTCAGAAAATTGATAAATTGCCCAGGGTGATATATTATGCTTCTAGGACTTTAGATGCTGCCCAAGCAAATTATACTACTATTGAGAAAGAGCTTCTAGCCATAGTTTTTGCTCTTGAAAAATTTCGATCTTATTTGCTTGGTACTCGCATTATTGTTTATACTGACCATGCAGCTCTAAAGTACTTGTTGAAGAAGGCTGATTCTAAGCCTAGGTTGATCCGATGGATGCTTTGGCTCCAAGAGTTTGACTTGGAGATCCGTGATAGGAGCGGAGCACAAAATCTAGTTGCTGATCATTTGAGCCGGATCAAACGTGTCTCTGATGCAGATTCACCTATTCGGGATGATTTCCCGGATGATCATTTGTATATATTGTATAGTATTTCTGACTCTCTTTCTACTCCCTGGTTTGCTAACATTGTCAATTATTTAGTTGCCTCTGTTTTTCCTCCCTTAGCATCTAAGGCCCAAAAAGATAAGATTAAAAGTGATGCTAAGCATTTTATTTGGGATGACCCCTACTTGTGGAAATTGTGCAGTGATCAGGTCATTAGACGGTGCATTCCAGATCATGAGACTGACTCAGTCCTGCAGTTCTGTCATTCTTCCGCACCGGGAGGTCATCTGGGTGTTCAAAGGACAGCTCGCAAAGTGCTTGATTGTGGTTTTTATTGGCCCACCATCTTTAAAGATGCGTGGAAGATCTGCAGCACTTGTGAGCAGTGTCAGAGAGCAGGAAATACACTTACATGGCGACAACAAATGCCTCAGCAACCTATGCTATTCTGTGAGGTGTTTGATGTCTGGGGTATAGATTTCATGGGTCCTTTTCCTGTCTCTTTTGGTTATGTTTATATTCTCCTTGCAGTTGATTATGTTTCAAAATGGGTGGAAGCCAAGCCCACTAGAACTAATGATGCTAAAGTTGTCGCAGACTTTGTCAGGTCTAATCTGTTTTGCAGGTTTGGAGTACCTAAAGCAATTGTTAGTGATCAAGGAACCCATTTTTGCAACAGGACAATGCATGCCCTGCTTAAAAAGTACGGGGTGGTACACAGGGTATCCACACCATACCACCCCCAGACTAATGGACAGGCAGAAATTTCTAACAGGGAAATCAAGAGAATTCTAGAGAAGATTGTGCAACCAAGCAGGAAAGATTGGAGTACCAGGCTTGATGATGCTCTCTGGGCACATCGGACTGCCTACAAAGCACCCATAGGAATGTCTCCTTATCGGGTTATCTTTGGAAAGGCATGTCATCTTCCAGTGGAAATTGAGCACAAAGCATACTGGGCAGTGAAGACTTGCAACTTCTCTATGGATCAAGTTGGCGAGGAAAGGAAGTTGCAACTGAGTGAGTTAGATGAAATCCGCCTAGAAGCCTACGAGAATGCCAAGTTCTACAAAGAAAAGACCAAGAAGTTCCATGATAGCATGATAGTTAAAAAAGACTTCGTGGTTGGGCAAAAAGTGTTATTGTATAATTCTAGACTTGGACTCATGAGTGGTAAGGTGAGGTCTAAGTGGATTGGTCCTTTTGTTGTTACTAATGTTTTTCCTTATGGTACAGTTGAGATCAAAAGCGACTCCACAAACAAGAGCTTCAAGGTCAATGGACATCGACTTAAGCCATTCCTCACGAACCCTTCTTTAGTGGACGTAGTGGTGGAAGAGACTTCCTTACTCCACCCTACTCTTCCTCCACCATGACTTAGGGAGTTTTTCTTTTCCTATCTCCTTCTTTGCTTTTATTACACTTGTCCGATTCTCTTTGATGATTTAATTTTTTTTTTAATCTTTTAATTGTGCTACATTGAGGACAATGTGTTGTTTAAGTATGGGGGGGGGGGGAGTGTTCTTTGGTTTTGCTAGTTTTGTTGGTTTTTTTAATTTGTTAGTTGTGTTAATTTGTTAATGTTGTTAGTTTCGTCGGATTTTCAGTTTAATATTTTGGGTCAATTTCGTGTGCACGTACGACTTTGCATGTTTTTCTTTGAATTATAGGATATGTTCAAGAAATGGGTAATTGTTTTGAAAATAAAAGTTCTTGACATTTTGTTACTTGAAATCCTTGATTCTTCTCTACATGTCATGATAGTTTTGAAAGCTCAATTTGAAAGTGATGATTTTACCTTTGTGAGAATTTGAGCCATCCATCATTATAATCATTTGGTGTGTTTTGCCCCATTGATTGCTTGCACAATAGCCTTGCCTTGATTCTTGTTGATGCGTCCTAATTCACATGCATGTTTGGAAATGATTAAGGCAATTTTGTTCTTATAAGCTTCTAGCCAAATGGACTTACCTTGAATTAATTCCTTTGATAGCCCTTTTGAGCCTTGTTTCCCTTTCCTTGTTTTGAAGCTCACTACAAGCCTTAAGTGAAAAACCATGATATTACAATATCCTTAAGGAATTTTGGAGCTTTGGAATTGTTTTGGGAATAAGTGTGGGGGGTTTTTGTTTCATTGGACAACTTGTTTTGTTGGCTATGCTTCATGATGTATTTTGGGCCATACTTGATGTACATTGTATATTGGTTAAATGTTGGACATGCTGAATGAAATGTTGTTTCTCAAAGGCTAAAGAGTAAAAAAAAAAAAAAAAATTCGAAAAAAAAAAAAAAATAAAAAAAATTCGAAAATAAATTCGAAAAAAAAAAAAGAAAAAGAAAAGCAATAAAGTTGAGTGAATAAGATCTTAAATGGCATAAGAATGATGAAACTCTTGGTTCTACTCTTCATGTTTAATTTTTATCTTTACTTCTTTTTATTTTTTTTCTTAATATGCACTTATTCCCCTTTGCTCCTCTATTCCTTTGGGATTTAGCCACTTATTCCATATTTCTCCATACCTTGTCCTTGGCCCCATTACAACCTTAAAAGACCTTTTGATCCTCATGTGCTCGTGTTTATGGGTTGATTGTCAATTTTAGAATCTTGCCAAGTTTATGTGGTGTTTGCTTTCATGGGTGCTTTGAGGGTAAATAGTAGCCTAGACACTTGAGAGATAGAGTGTATATCTTGTGAGGCTTTATCACTTTTCATTCTTGAGCTGATTAACTATTTTGCCATGATTGGGTTGCTTGGATGATTTTCATGACTTTTTGGATCTCCTTATGTTAGATGTTACCCATTCCTTTCATTCCTTGATGTTCATTGAGAAATATGTGAATGTTTTTGTTTGTCTCCCTTTCATATCCTTGGATTTTGTTCTTTGTTTCATTTTGCCCAGGAATGCAAAAGGCTAAGTATGGGGGGTTTTGATGTGCCATCATTTTCTTGTATTTTCTAAACCCTTTTTGCACCATTTTAATTATTGATTGGTCTTAATTGTCAATCAATTAGGCAGTTTTATTATTTGGGCTCATTTAGCTAATTTGATGTTTTTAATCTAATTTCAGGAATTAATGAAACATTGGGCTTAATCCGGATTTTGGTTGTGGACTTGAAGAGGGCAAATAAAGCAGCGCTTACCTTAGTTAATTTCTAATTAGGAAATTTCGCAATTTTATTTTATGTTGTTCAGTGTTTATTTCGTTTTGGGCCAGAGTATTGAAATAGGGCCCAGTGACTTTGAGTGACTCTTTTTAAATAGCTGCCTTGGGATTCGTGCAGGGCATTCTATTCTGTTATGCTATTCATTATTCAGAGCTTTGTTTTAGGGTTTTCGTTTTTTTGTTTTGACGTTTCTGAGTTCGTAATGCAATTTTACGTTTTCTGCCTCTAATTACGAGTTCATTCTTGCTTCTTCTTCTACTTTCATTTACGTTACTGTTCATTTACGTTTCTGTTCATTTACGTTCTTGTTCATTTACGTTTCTGCTTCATGTTTCATTTGCGTTTTCTGTTTGAATCCATGGAAGGCTAGATTTTCTGGTGTTGTTTCCTTTTGAGGACGAAGTCCAACTCTCTTTGAGGTTTCGTTTGTAATGTGGTTTCCTGGCAGTTTTCCCTTCACCAGTTATCCCAATTTCGTGAATATTAATCAGTGCACGCTTCGTGTTCGATTAATTGCCTCTGAGCCTAACTTGCGTTCATGCTTAATGGACGAAGGGCTAACTGGTGTATGTGGTGCCTAATCACGCATTGAAAACCCTAAGTTGATTTTCGCTTAGTAAATTGAAATAGGGTTGGATTAAGTGGTTGACTGTTAGGGACGAATTCTCCATAACCCAGGATAAGAGAGTGGCTTCTGAATCAGAGGAAACAACCCGTTTTTAGTATTAGTAGTTTCGTATTCCATTTTATTTGTTCTGCTCTTTAATTACCAAACAACCAACCCCCCCCCCCCCCCATCGTTACTGTTACTGCAAGTATATTATGAACATTTGGCTTGTCACTGCTCGTTGGGAAACGACCTAGGATCACTTCCTAGTTACTGCATTTTCATGTTTATTTGATTCGGGTACGGCCTCGATCAGAGAGCCAAAGAGAAAACATCTTTCACACTAGATGTTTAATCAATGGCAAGGTGTGCATAGTGATCATTGATGGAGGTAGTTGCACCAATGTGGCTAGTGCTAGATTAGTGTCAAAGCTAAATTTAGCTACTAAACCACATCCTAGGCCATACAAACTTCAATGGCTTAGTAAGGATGGGGAGGTGCAAGTGAGGCAGCAAGTGGAAGTGGACGTTTCCATTGGGAAATACAATGATAAGGTACTTTGTGATGTTGTTCCTATGGAGGCCAGTCACTTACTTTTGGGGAGACCATGGCAATTTGATAAAAGAGCCAATTATGACGGTTACACCAACAAGATCTCTTTCATGCACCAAGACAAAAAGATTGTGCTCAAGCCATTGAGTCCACAAGAAGTGTGTAAGGATCAAAAGAAAATGAGAGAAAAACTTCTTCAAGAGAAAAGAGAAAAAGAAAAAGTGAGCAAAACACTTGAGAGTGAGAAAAAGAGGGAAACACTTGAGAGGAAAAAGAGTGAACAAAAGAAGAGTGAAACACTTGAAGTGAGGGAGAGCTATTTAGCCACAAAAAGTGAGGTCAAAAGGTTGTTTTGTGCTAAACAGTCACTATATATCTTGTTTTGCAAAAATTAGATTTTGACCACTAACACTTTTGATGATTTTGAAGTGCCTTCTAGTGTTAAAACTCTTTTGCAGGATTTTCAAGACATGTTTCCACCAAATGTGCCAAGTGGACTACCACCTTTGAGGGGAATTGAGCATCAAATCGATCTCATTCCGGGAGCTTCTTTGCCCAATAGGCCAGCCTATAGAAGTAATCCACAAGAAACCAAAGAGATTCAAAGACAAGTGGATGAACTCATTAGCAAAGGTTGGGTAAGAGATAGTATGAGTCCTTGTCCCAGTGATTTTGGTCCCTAAAAAGGATGGGACATGGCGCATGTGTTTCGATTGTAGAGCCCTTAATAACATCACCATTAAATATAGGCATCCTATACCTAGGCTTGATGATTTTCTTGATGAATTGCATGGTGCATGTTACTTCTCTAAAATCGATTTAAAAAGTGGATACAATCAAATTATGATTAGAGAAGGGGATGAATGGAAAACTGCTTTTAAAACAAAATATGGTTTGTATGAATGGTTGGTTATGCCTTTTGGCCTAACTAACGCTCCTAGCACTTTCATGAGACTAATGAACCATATCTTGAGAGAGTTCATAGGAAAGTTCGTTGTGGTGTACTTTGATGATATTCTTATCTATAGCACTTCACTTGATTTGCATATTGATCATTTAAAATCTGTCTTGACTGTGCTTAGAGAAGAACAATTGTATGCCAATCTTGAAAAATGCATCTTTTGTACTAACCATGTTGTGTTTCTTGGTTTTGTTGTGAGTTCAAAAGGAGTGCAAGTTGATGAGGAGAAGGTTAGGGCTATTCAAGAATGGCCTACACCTAAGTCCGTGACCGAGGTGAGGAGTTTTCATGGCTTAGCAAGTTTTTATAGACGATTTGTGAAGGATTTTAGCACATTGGCAGCACCTCTCAATGAAGTGCTCAAGAAAAATGTTGGTTTCAAATGGGGAGAGAAACAAGAAGAAGCTTTCAATGTTCTTAAGCAAAAGCTAACTAATGCCCCCATACTTGCGTTGCCAAACTTTCAAAAATCTTTTGAAATTGAGTGTGATGCTTCAAATGTTGGGATTGGGGCTGTGTTGATGCAAGAAGGCCATCCAATTGCTTATTTTAGTGAAAAGTTAAGTGGTCCCACCCTTAACTATTCAACTTATGATAAGGAGTTGTATGCCTTAGTACGGGCTTTGAAAACATGGCAACACTACCTTTATCCCAAGGAATTTGTCATTCATAGTGACCATGAGTCCCTCAAATATATCAAGGGGCAAGGCAAGCTTAACAAAAGGCATGCGAAGTGGGTGGAATTCCTAGAGCAATTCCCTTATGTTATCAAACATAAAAAGGGAAAAGGTAATATTGAAACAAAATTGATTGGTCTTGAATGTTTGAAAAGCATGTATGAAAATGATGAAACTTTTGGAGAAATTTTTAAAAATTGTGAAAAATTTTCAGAAAATGGTTTCTTTAGACATGAAGGCTTTCTTTTCAAAGAAAACAAATTGTGTGTGCCTAAATGTTCTACTAGAAATTTGCTTGTTTGTGAAGCACATGAAGGAGGTTTAATGGGGCATTTTGGGGTCCAAAAGACTCTAGAAACATTACAAGAACATTTTTATTGGCCTCATATGAAAAAGGATGTGCAGAAATTTTGTGAACATTGCATTGTATGTAAAAAGGAAAAGTCTAAGGTAAAGCCTCATGGATTGTATACTCCATTGCCAATTCCGGAGTATCCTTGGATTGATTTATCCATGGATTTTGTTTTGGGGCTGCCAAAAACAAGCAATGGTAGAGATTCCATTTTTGTGGTTGTTGATAGGTTTTCTAAAATGGCTCATTTTATTCCATGTAAAAAAATTGATGATGCTTCCCATGTGGCTGATTTGTTTTTCAAGGAGATTGTGAGACTCCATGGTTTGCCAGGGAGCATTGTTAGTGATAGGGACTCTAAGTTCCTAAGCCATTTTTGGAGGACTTTGTGGAGCAAGTTGGGCACTAAATTGTTATTTTCAACCACTTGTCACCCACAAACCGATGGGCAAATGGAAGTTGTTAATAGGACTTTGGGAACTTTGCTTAGGACAGTTTTGAGGAAGAACTTAAAAACTTGGGAAGCTTGTTTACCCCATGTTGAATTTGCTTACAATAGAGCTGTTCATAGCACCACTAATTGTTCTCCTTTTGAAGTTGTTTATGGTTTTAACCCACTAACTCCTCTTGATCTTTTGCCTATGCCTAATGTTTCTGTTTTTAAGCATAAAGAAGGTCAAGCAAAGGCGGACTATGTGAAGAAGCTTCATGAGAGAGTCAAAGATCAAATTGAGAGGAAAAATAAAAGCTATGCTAAACAAGCCAACAAAGGGAGAAAGAAGGTTGTCTTCGAACCCGGAGATTGGGTTTGGGTGCACATGAGAAAAGAAAGGTTTCCGGAACAAAGGAAATCAAAGCTTCAACCAAGGGGAGATGGACCATTTCAAGTGCTTGAAAGAATCAATGACAATGCTTACAAAGTTGAGCTGCCCGGTGAGTATAATATTAGTTCCACCTTCAATGTCTCTGATTTATCTCTTTTTGATGCAGATGGAGAATCCGATTTGAGGACAAATCCTTCTCAAGAGGGAGAGAATGATGAGGACATGACCAAGAGCAAGGGCAAGGATCCACTTGAAGGACTTGGAGGACCTATGACAAGGGCTAGAGCAAGGAAAGCCAAGGAAGCTCTTCAACAAGTGCTGTCCATACTATTTGAATACAAGCCCAAGTTTCAAGGAGAAAAGTCAAAGGTTGTGAGTTGTATCATGGCCCAAATGGAGGAGGACTAAATGACACCACCTTGTCTCAATTTTAGAGTGTTTAGTTTGTCTAAATAATGGCCCAATCCTTGTAAAGTTGGCTGACCAAAAATATGTTTTGGGTTAATCAACTAAAAGGGCTTTAGTTAGGTTTAGTTCAAGTTGTAATAAGGGCCCAATTGGCAACCTAGGCATCAGCCTTTTGGGAGACCAAATGGTGGCTGACTTGTTGGCTGTTGGGGGTGACTTTTGGTTGCCACAATTTCAGTTACACTCAGCCATTAAGTTTTTTTTAATTCCCTAGGTTAACGGCATTAAGTTATTTTAATTCTAGGTTAGTGGGTCATTACTAAAATCTGTTGTAAAGCTTCTATATAAGCTGAACCATTTTATCAATAAACACAAGTTGAGTTTTATTCAGAAAATTAGAGTTTATCTCTTTTATCTTAGTGAGATTGATTCTCCTAAATTCTTGAGTGATTCAAGAACACTCTGGCTGTATCAAAGGACTTTCACAACCTTTGTGTGTTGCCCTCACTGGAAAGAGTGATTCTTTCCTTCCTTTCATCTTCACCCTTGTTCTTTCAAACCACAATTCCAGAAAATCCACCTCTGCCCAGAATTATCTAGTGGCCATAACTCCCATTTTACGCACTCAAATTAAGTGATTCTTGAGGCTAAATTGAATTTCAAAACGAGACCTTTCACCTCGTTTTGGAATCACCTCATTTGGATCCCTGTAGCTTCAGTTATTGCCATTTCTATATTTCTGTCCAGCCACCACTTAACCTACGTTTTACCATCCCATTCATTCATTTTATTCCAAGAACCACCTTATTAAGACCCACGAAATTAACCACCTTATTTTCCATCCTTTCCTTAATCAATTTCCGCATTTTCCATCAAGGTTTAATCCTAGACGATCCTAAGTCAGCCCTTGTGCCATCAGGGTTCATATCAGAAAGGCGGTGACTTTGGAAGAGGCTCATGAGTTCCTTCGTCTCATCCAACAAAGCGAGTTTAAAGTAGTTGAGCAGCTGAATAAAACTCCGGCAAGGATCTCTTTGCTCGAACTGCTCATAAACTCTGAACCTCATCGTGCACTATTGGTAAAGGTCCTCAACGAAGCCCACGTAGCACACGACATCTCAGTTGAGGGTTTTGAAGGAATTTTTAATCATATAACTACCAATAACTATATCGCGTTTGCGGAAGAAGAGATTCCCGTTGAGGGGAGAGGGCACGACAAGGCTCTACATGTGTCTGTCAGATGCATGGACCATGTCGTCGCTAAGGTACTCATCGACAATGGTTCAAGTTTAAATGTGATGCCAAAGACCACCTTGGATAAACTTCCTTTTAATGCGTCACGTCTAAAACCAAGTTCAATGGTAGTACGAGCCTTTGATAGTAGTCGGCGGGAAGTGATGGGGGAAATCGACATCCCCATTCAGATAGGCCCCCACACTTGCAATGTGGTTTTTCCAGTGATGGACATAAATCCCGCCTACAGCTGCCTTTTGGGGAGACCCTGGATTCACGCGCTAGGAGTGGTCCCTTTGACGCTTCACCAGAAATTGAAATTCATGGTTGGTGGACTCTTGGTGATAGTGTCAGGCGAAGAAGATATGTTGGTGAGCTGCCCCTCCTCCGCACCATATGTAGAAGCAGTGGAAGAATCATTGGAAACAACTTTCCAATCCTTCGAGGTGGTGAGTTGTGCCTCTGTGGAAACGAGTCCGGTGCTACCTTGTCTCTCTAATGCAGCCTTAATGGTGGCACGAGTAATGCTCAGGCACGGTTATGAGCCCGGAATGGGTCTAGGCAAGGACAGCCTCGAGAGTGCCGATGTGGTCGACATTAGGGGAAACCCGTACAAATATGGGTTGGGGTATGAACCCAGGAAACCGGGAAGAAGGAATGCGCCGTCAAGACTCCGGGCAGATAGGGCATGGCCCGACCATGTTAGCCAGTGTTTCACGAGTGCCAGGATAATGTTTGAGGAAGAGGTGGAAGGAATAGGAGAGGAGTCTCGACAAGATCTGCCAAGTTTTGTGCGACCATGCCATCCCGATTCCCAAGTGGGGAACTGGCGCCTGATAAGCCAGTCGGAGGTCTATACCGTTGATTCAATGTAATTAGAGGCTATAGATTCCTTTCTCTTTTGTTTTGTGAAGCCTACCTTATTAAATAACAAAGAGATCTTGTTTCATCTGTTCTTGCAGTTCCACCTTTTCTCATATCATTTTGCATGTTTTTTGTTTCTTTTGTCTTGTTGGTATAGATATGAGGGTCGATTCTTTGAGGATCCTAACAACGAGGGTTTGATAATCGATTTTGACCGAGAGGTAAGCCAAACAATAAACGAAGAAGAGGAAGAGGACGTCCTTTCACCAGAGTTGGAGAGGTTGATCGCTCAAGAAGAACGCGAAATGAAGCCTTACCAAGAGGAAACCGAACTGATAAACTTAGAGACCGGAGAGGGAAAGAAAGAAGTGAAAGTAGGAATCGGTATGACCGCACCTATCAGCCAAGGCTTGATAACCCTTCTTGAAGAATATCAAGACATCTTTGCGTGGTCGTACCAAGACATGCTAGGTCTGGACCTCGACATTGTGCAGCATAAGTTGCCATTTAATCTTGGGTCTTCCCCGATTAAGCAAAAACTACGAAGGATGAGACCCGAAATGTCTTTAAGAATCAAATAAGAAGTAAGAAAGCAGTTTGATGCGGGTTTCTTAGCTGTAGCTCGATATCTGGAGTGGGTAGCCAACATTGTCCTGGTCCCAAAAAAGGACAGCAAAGTGCGAATGTGCATAGACTATCTGAACTTAAACCAAGCCAGTCCTAAAGACAATTTTCCCCTACCACACATTGATATACTGGTAGATAATACAACCAAGTTCGCCCTTTTCTCTTTTATGGATGGTTTCTCAGGGTATAATCAGATAAAGATGGCACCCAAAGATGTGGAGAAGACTACTTTCGTCACCCTATGGGGAACGTTATGCTACAAAGTGATGGCCTTCAGGCTGAAAAATGCTGGGGCAACCTATCAGCGTGCCATGGTAACGTTGTTCCACGACATGATGCATAAAGAGATAGAAGTCTATGTAGATGACATGATTGCCAAATCTCGGACTGAGGACAAACACCTCGTCAATCTGCGTAAGCTGTTTGGAAGGCTGCGGAAATACCAACTGAAACTAAACCCAACCAAGTGCACCTTTGGGGTAAAATCGGGGAAGTTACTGGGATTTATCGTGAGCCAGAAAGGGATAGAGATAGATCCCGAGAAAGTGAAGGCCATTCTTGAAATGCCAGAGCCACGCACGGAGAAGCAGGTTCGAGGTTTCCTGGGCAGGTTGAATTACATCGCGAGATTTATCTCGCAGCTCACCCCTACCTGTAAGCCCATCTTCAAACTATTGCGTAAGAACTAGGCGGTCCTGTGGAACAGCGACTGCCAAGAGGCCTTCGAGAAGATCAAACAGAGCCTCGTAAACCCCCCGGTAATCATGCCACCTGTAACAGGAAGACCCATTTTCCAGTACATGACTGTGATAGACGAGTGTATGGGGTGCGTGTTGGGTCAGCACGATGACTCTGGGAAAAAGGAACAAGCCATTTACTATCTAAGCAAGAAGTTTACCGCATGTGAGATGAATTACTCAATGCTAGAAAGGACGTGCTGTGCCTTGGTATGGGCGTCACATCGCCTTAGGCAGTACATGCTTAGTCATACCACTTGGCTTATTTCCAAAATGGATCCCGTGAAATACATCTTTCAGAAACCGGCCCTCACGGGACGAATCGCTAGGTGACAGGTACTACTATCTGAATTCGATATTGTGTACGTCACCCAAAAGGCGATAAAGGCAACCACCATGGCAGATTATTTGGCCCAATAACCCCTCCAAGATTATCGGTCGATGCACCCTGAGTTCCCAGACGAAGACATCATGGCCCTATTCGAAGAGAAGCAGACGCACGAGGATATAGACAAATGGATTGTTTGCTTCGATGGGGCATCTAATGCTTTAGGCCATGGAGTAGGGGCAGTCCTTGTATCCCCAAATGATCAATGTATTCCTTTCACGGCCAGGCTGGGTTTCGATTGTACCAACAATATGGCTGAATATGAAGCGTGCGCCCTTCGGATTCAAGCGGCCATTAATTTTGATTTAAGGCTACTCAAAGTGTATGGAGACTCGGCTTTGGTAATACGCCAGTTGAGAGGAGAATGGGAAACTAGGGATCCGAAGTTGATACTCTATCAAACTCATATCTTGAAGTTAGCCGAATTCTTTGACGACATTTCTTTCCACCACATACCTCGGGAAGAGAACCAAATGGCCGATGCATTGGCCACCTTGGCATCCATGTTTCAACTTGCCCCACACGGGGATCTGCTGTACATTGAATTCAGATCTCAGGGCAAGCCGGCACATTGTTGTGCGATAGAGGAAGAGCGAGATGGGAAACCGTGGTATTTCGACATCAAACAATATGTTGAGAATAAAGAATATCCACCAGGGATTTCCGACAATGACAAAAGAACGTTAAGGAGATTGGCTACTGGTTTCTTTGTGAGTGGTACCATCCTGTACAAACGAAACCACGACATGACCCTCCTACGATGTGTAGATGCCAAAGAGGTGAACTACATGATTGAGGAAATCCACGGGGGTTCATTTGAGACACATGCCAATGGGCATGCTATGGCCAGGAAGATCCTTAGAGCAGGCTATTACTGGCTCACTATGGATAGCGATTGCTGCGCCCATGTAAGGAAATGCCATAAATGTCAATCATACGTGGACAATGTCAATGTTCCGCCACATCCTCTGAATGTCATGTCCGCCCCTTGGCCTTTTTCCATGTGGGGGATAGATGTCATTAGGGCCATCGAACCCAAAGCTTCGAATGGTCATCGCTTCATTCTTGTGGCGATAGATTATTTCACCAAATGGGTCGAAGCGGCTTCTTATACCAATGTCACGAGGAGTGTGGTGGTCAGATTCATAAAGAAGGAACTAATTTGTCGATATGGACTCCCTAGGAAGATCATTACTGACAATGGCACCAATCTGAACAACAAAATGATGCAGGAAATGTGCGGGGATTTCAAGATCCAGCATCATAACTCCACTCCTTATCGGCCAAAGATGAATGGGGCTGTAGAGGCCGCAAATAAAAATATTAAGAAGATTATTCAGAAGATGACGGTGTCATACAAAGATTGGCATTAGATGCTGCCTTTTGCCCTGCATGGATATCGAACCTTGGTACGAACTTCTACTGGGGCAACGTCGTATTCCTTGGTTTATGGGATGGAAGCGGTACTCCCATTTGAGGTAGAGGTCCCTTCCCAGAAGATACTAGCGGAATCAGGCCTAGAAGAGTCAGAGTGGGCTCAAACACGCTACGACCAACTCAACCTTATTGAAGGTAAGTGTTTGACGGCCATGAGCCATGGGCGCCTATATCAACAAAGGATAAAGAACACGTTCGACAAGAAGGTACGCCCGCGCAAGTTCAATCAGGGGGACCTTGTCCTGAAAAAGATATCCCACGCTGTTAAAGATAATCGAGGGAAGTGGGCCCCGAATTACGAAGGACCTTTTGTTGTGAAAAGGGCTTTTTCTGGAGGGGCTCTGGTGCTCACCAACATGGATGGCGAGGAACTACCCTCGCCCATGAACTCCGATGTCGTTAAGCGATATTACGCTTGAAGTCTGGGGCAATTGAGGAAACCGCTGCATGTTCTTTATATTTTTGAGTTTTTGTTCTTCTTGGTTTCCTCCCGGGATTCCTATCTGCTGTAATTGTCTCGTCACGTTTCTTTAAAAGAAGAGAACATGGGTTTTGAGGCTTCAGTCCTCACTTTGGTTTTGAACCATGTGTTAGTTTGTAATAACCTGAGCCCTTTTCGCTCAGTTCATGGGGTGCCCCAAACGCTTAATTAAAACTGAACCTAACCAGCTTTTACTAAGAAGATTATTGCATTGAAAACATTCATGCATACGCATACACATGCATATTTTGTGATAACAGGGGCATGATCGTCTTAGGCAATGGTCAGTGGTCGAGACAAAGTTAAAGGCAGAAATCAATCAAGGTAAGACGACGACACGGTCACGATTTGCCCCGCATTGTTGTTTCCTACTTTCAGGTACTTAGGGACAGATGCAGATAGAGGATAGGGTCACGACCGACAGATCGTCATCCCTTCCCGGCGCTGGACAAGCGGAAAATGTCACTGCAAGGCAGCCTAGTATCCTTTAAATTCACAGTAATTATTACTATCATTTGTTTAAAATAAATAATGGATGCCTAATCTACCTTGAGTGGGTTCAAAAAAGCGAATGCCAACCTGTAGAGGGCCATGGTTATGTTTCCCCCTAAAAAAAAAGGCAGGTTAGCTCACCTAGGCGAGCTGAGCTCGGCTGGGCGAGCAACCCCTGCACCAAAATATAAAAAACGAGGGAGAGGAACGTTTTTTGCACTCAAAAACTTCCCCCCCTCATTCTAAAAGAGCAAGGCTTACGAGACTCACGGTTTTTGCTCCCCCAAGCCACCTTTGGTTTCATTTTGCTTTCATTTTTGGTACTCCTACTCACTCCAACAAGTAAGTATTTAATCCTTGAGTTTTTTAGCTTTCCATTGGTGCATCTTGTTCATCTTTTGGTGCTCTAAATTGTGAGAATGTGCTCAAATTTATGGGCCAATTTTGGATTGTTTTCATGCTTGATTTGTTTGAATTGAGGGGTTGTAGGGGATGGCCTTAGGACTATGTTGCATCCTGAAGCAATGGGGCATGCCACATTGCCCCCACTCTCTTGCTATTCATGCCTAAACATGCGCCCACCAAGTGCTCAGTAAAATGCCTCAATGACATATGAATATGGTTTTGTAAGATTGGGATTGTGGGACTGTTTTATATACATAGGGACAGCATAAAGGATTTGAAATGAGTGCCCAAATGTAATTCTAAGCTTAGGAACCCAAGCTTTTAATTTCAATGCATGGAAGCATGACTTATGCCTAGGAATCTAAATTTTGGTTTTGAATGTGGAAAGGCATGAATATTAGGACATGCTTGAAAGGGTTTTTACTAGAATTTGGCTGCCCCATGAGGAATACTTTGCACCTAGGTAGCATGGAAGATACTTTTCAATGGTATTATATATGTGTGAATATAGGTAGCATGGAAAACACCTTTCAATGGTATGTATATATGTGAATATAGGTAGCATCAAAAATACCTTTCAATGGTATGTATATATGTGTGAATATAGGTAGCATGGAAAATATCTTTCAATGGTATGTATATATGTGAATATAGGTGGCGCAGAAATACCTTGCAGAGTGTGTGAATATATGGCATAAAAATACCTTGCAAAGGGTGAATGAGTAGCAAAAAATGCCTTTCAACATATGCATATTTGAGGATAGGTAGCATTAGGAGCCCTTTAGAAAATGTACCCATGTCAAAAATGGCCTGAGGACGCTTCCCAAATGAATATATGATGTGGAATTGTCCCTCAAATGTATATAGATGGCATGAAAGTTCCTTTTCAAATGCAAGTATGTGCATGACGTGAGATTAGCTTTCCAATATGCATATGTGTATAAATAAATGTGAATGAAACGACAAAAATTTGTATGTTAAATAAAATACTTTAAATGTGTGTAGTTAGTTTGTGATAGCAAAATACTTAGGATATGAACATGTGTAATTTTGACACAATGCCTTGAGCACGCGTATGTGTATTCTTTTCAAAAAATATATGTGTGTGGTAACTAGAATATTTTGAATATCCTTGTATGTTGACATAAATAGTAGGATATTTTACGCATACGCATGTTCATAAATGTGTTACATTAAATGTGTGCACAAGTTTGTTCTAAATCGGAAAGATTAGCATGTTGTTTTTGCGTTAAAATAAACGTTTTCTTGTAGACTAACTTTCCAAATGTTTGTCTTCACAGGAAATGGCTCCGAGAAAGCTTTCCACAAAGAGATCTAGGAAGGACGCCGCGGCCGAAGGGACTAGTGCCGCTTCTGAGTTCGATAGCCATCGTTTCAAGAGCGCTGAGCACCAGCAGCGTTTCGAAGCCATCAAGGGATGGTCCTTCCACCGAGAGAGACACGTCCAGCTCAGGGACGATGAGTACACAGATTTCCAGGAGGAGATAGCTCGCCGGCGTTGGACGTCGCTGGTCACTCCCATGGCCAAGTTTGATCCGGATATAGTTCTCGAGTTTTATGCCAATGCTTGGCCTACAAAGGAGGGTGTGCGGGACATGCGGTCATGGGTAAGGGGCCAGTGGATTCCTTTTGATGCAGACGCCCTCAGCCAGTTCCTGGGATACCCGCTAGTGTTGGAGGAGGGCCAGGAGTGCGAGTACAGTCAGAGAAGGAATCGGGCCGATGGGTTTGACGAGGAAGCCATTGCTCAGCTGCTATGTATACCAGGTCAGGATTTTGCCCGGACTGTTGCCGGGAGACGGGTGCGGATCATGCGCACCAGCATGACTACCTTGACCCAGACATGGATGACGTTGCTGCTTAGCAACATCCTGCCTAGCGATCATAACTCCGACCTCCCCCTACCGAAGTATCAGCTGGTGTATGCCATCCTGGCACGGATGAGCGTCCATGTGGCTCAGTTGATCACTGATGCCATTTATTTATTTGCAGGTATGCCGCCTACCAGGCACCCTCTAGACCCAGATAAGTCTAATAGGGCCCTGGGTTTTCCAGCATTGATCACGGGTCTCTGCCAGTCGTTCGGGGTTCCTGGTACACCTAGTAAGGTGATTCGACCGCTGATCGCCCGGGCTTTCATAGAGAACTATTGCACGCCTAGACAGGTGCAGGGTGGCGACCTGCAGGCCCCAGACTCACCGCCGCCACCTCATCAGGCTGATCCAGCTGGGTCATTTGACACGGAGCGGTATTTACGACATTTGGTTTGCCAGCAGGCGGCCAACCACAGGGCACACATGCAGACCTATGATTGTCTCTACCAGCTCAGCCTCAGTCAGCAGAGCCAGGGTTTCGCTCCTTTTCCGTGCCATACTCCAGATTAGTTCAGGGCAGAGGTCGCATGGCCCGGAGATTGGCCCGAGGCCCAGGCAGGGGAGGCGCCCGCAGAGGCTCCCAGCGATGCAGATGAGGCCCGCATGGACGAGGAGATGACAGACTTACTCGATTTCTTGGGAGGGAGCGGAGCCACATGATCGGGAGATCCCTAGATCCATATTCTCTTTTATGTTTCCTCTTTTATCTGTTACATATCATTTTATTTTTTATAACTTGAGGGACTAACGTTTGTTTTGTTTTGTTTGACTCTTGTTTTGTGCATACATGTCGTTTGGACTGTTACGTTAGTGCTTACTTCGTTGTTGTCAATAGTGTTTGTTGAAATTCTAGAACCGTGTAGAGTTTTCATTTAGGAACGTCGTCCTAAAAATAAAATGAACAAAAATCATGATAACGCCAAAAATAAGAAAAAAGAAAGAAGCGTTGTGAACAAATGTCGTGTCTATATACAAAGAAAATAAAAGAGTTTTTTTATATATGTAAAAGAAAAAATGTGTATAGAAGGATTTTGTGTGTGTAAATAATGTGTGAAAAGAAATTCTTGTGTGTGTGAGCGACGAGTGTATATAAATAAATTTTTGTATAAACTACGAGTGTGTGTTGGAAAAAACGAAAAAGAAATCTTTGAACATGAATAGGGTTTGTATATAGACCGTGTTGATGTAAAGAGAAAGAGTTTTAATGCGTGTGTATACAGAAAAAGTTCATCATGTGTAGGAATGTAGGTGTACAAAGAAATTTTTTTCTCATAGATGGCAATGGATGTATAGTTTTTTGTAAACATAAAAAATGAAACAAAAAGAAAAAGAAAGAAAGACCTCGAAGGTCGACATGTTATGGTCATAGGAAGCAAAAATCATTCGTAGAGAGCAAACATATCTTTTGGAAACAAGGGACTGACACTAAGAGTTTATTTTCCTGAATAACCGAGATAAGAATGGATGGATTCATTGAACCGATGAAAGAACATAATTTGGAAATATTGGGTCTACTTGTGTAAATCCCAAGCCTTAGTATCACAAATGCCATAAACTGGATGCTTGAGTACCCACCTAGTTGTTTCCATGCAACTTGTATTTGGTCATTTTGAGGTGCTTGGAACCCATCATTAGGCAATTTGTGAAGTTCCGTGATGTGCCGGAAACCAAAAGAAAGTATTGATGCACAATTCGTAAGGTTCCGTGACACACCGAAAATCAAAAGGAAGCATCGTTGCACAATTAATGAGGTTCCGTAACATTCCGTAAGTCAAAAAAGGGATGATTATGTAATCCGCAAGGTTCCGTAACATTACGGAAAGAAAACAAGTATCATTACGAAATTCGTAAGTTTCCGTAACTTTACGAAAAAAGAATTACCAAAAAAAGGGTAAAGGGGGTGTATTTAGTAAAATGGGGGGTGCAAATAGTAAATTTCGAATCTGGGCCCTTCTAGAGGTTTCTGGGCAATTTCTTGCTTAAGGTTGAAGCAACCTAGCTCGCCTGGGCGAGCTAGGTGGCCACCACACCCCCAGTTTTGTTGAAAAATGGGATTTCGGGGCTTTTGGGACACCCGTAATGCTTCTGTAAAATTCCCATAACTCTAAATAAGCATAATTAACTTAATACGGGTGAGACGGAAGAGAAAGAAAGAAGAAAATCAAGTCCTATATGCTTCCGTAAGGCTTCCGTAACTTTTCTGTAAATTACGAAAGAAGGGGGGTGAACTTATCAAAACTGGGGGGGTGCAAATAGCAATTTTGTAATTTTGAATTGGGCCTTCCAAAATGTTTTTTAAAGCTGGGTTGCTTTTGGAGGAAGCAATCCAGCTCGCCTGGGCGAGCTAGGCGGCAACCTCCTCCCCATTTTTCCTATAAATAGGCTGAAAGGGGCTGTTCTAAGGATCCCTCAGCCCCCTGGCTATGTATTTCAGCTGTTTTGGGTGAAAAAAATTGTTTACGTGAAGAAAATCCAAGCCGAGGTGCTTCCGTAACGCTTCCGAGATGTTTCCGTAAGCAAATCCGTGAAGGTTTTCGTCCGTTCTTCACCGTTCTTCATCTGTTCTTCGTTCTTCAACGGGTAAGTTTTCGAATCCGAGACTTTCAATTCATTTCTTATTTTTTTTAAGCTTTCATCTTTATTTCGTTCATTTTTTATTTCTTTTCTTCGGTCTTTAACGCGCTTTTACCGTTTATTTAAGTCGTTTTCTCACCTAATAAATGATAAAATGAATTTCAACCGATCATTTGTGTTGTAATCTCATTTAATCACTTTTAAAACGAAATCTAACTGATCATTCACGCTATAACCTCGGTTAAACAAAAAAAAGTAAAATAATCAAAATATCTTGAAAAATAATAATAAAATAATCAAAATATCTTTGAACAAAATAACCAAAAAAATCAATCGGACGTTTTTCTTTGAAAGTTTCCTTGAATGAATTGATTAATAACCAAAGTGAAACTAAGACTAAAATAGACTCACAAATCAAGTTTTGTCCGAAAAATCACTAAAAACCGTTTTAAGGTCCAACGCCTTAAACGGTCCTCTTTGCTTTTATCGGTTAACATGGACCGTTCAAAAGCATAAAATCAACATGTAACTTTACCGCTTTTGAAAGAACTACGTAGGTCTGATTTCCTCATCACAAATTGAGGAATACGTAGGAGCAAAGGGAAAACACCCTTGTGGACCACAAAAAGAGAAAAATATAAAAAGGGCATAAAAGATATAAGAACGTAAAGGGAACGTAAAAATCAAAGTCATGTTTGCACATTCGATTAAAGGCTGCCGTCCCTTGTGACGGACGTGTGGGGTGCTGACACCTTCCCCGTGTGTAAATACAACTCCCGAACCTTTCACTTAAAAGTTCGTAGATCGCGTCTTTTCCGGTTTTTCCGACGTTTTCCTCAAATAAACGTTGGTGGTGACTCCGCGCGTATTCCTTTCATGGAACACGCATCCCGCGAGTCACGCGTCGCCCTCCCACCGAAGGGTAGGTTGCGACAGTTGGCGACTCCACTGGGGACTGTTTTTAGAGAGTTAGGCCATTTAATCTTGTGCAAAGTTTCGCCATGACTTACTCCTTTGTTGGTTTCCCTTTATTATGTTCTTGTATATATAACTCTTTGATGCTTTTAGTGCATTTTTGTATGCATGAGGTAAATATTTATTCATTTAATGCACACAAACACTAACACTATTTGCACACACGGTGAGTTGAAAAAGGATCCTATACCCAGGTTCGTGGGAACATAAGGAGTGGAGGTGAATCCGTGATCATGCTAGGTCTCCGACTTGCTTGATTATAGTGAACCCTCATCTAGAGTTTTTCTCTTTGAAAACATATTGTTGCTAGTAGTCCCTACTGCTGCAGTATGTTCTTCGAAGGGGATGATACCTCTAGAAACCATCAAGAGAGATATGACTACCTTGGGGGTTATCACTAAAAGCCTAGTTAGCTCTCTCCCTTATAGGTCCCTTAAATAGGGGCACGGAGCAAACACGCTGCGTGCCATTTTTCACACTGCCATGCATAAGTATCATATACCCTTTTGCTTATATTTGTTTGTGAATATTGTCGTACTATGTACATCCCCATGTTGTGCCTTTCGCATATGCATCATGCGTGGGTTTCGTCTTTGATCCCCTCACTTTAGCAAACCGACGGAGGGTCCGTGTCGCCTTTTTAAAAAAACATACGTTGGGTGCCATGCTGCCCAAACGTTGTATCCAAGAAGGAAACAATTTCTCGGGCTCCCGTATTCGTAAATTGCATCTGTGTCATATGCATTTCTTCATGCATTCATCCATTCCACCCATGATAGATGTCGGAGTTTTGATTCGGACTAGATTTTATTTCACTTTAGTAAAACATGGGATCAAGTCAAAATCCTTCGCTTAAAAAGAGGTTCTATCAAGTCAAAATCAAGAGCTTAGAGGTCACTAGTTTACGAGAGTTGGGGCAATTAATGAGTCAACTTCAACAGCAAGCCTTCCGCAAAGCCTATGGTAAGATTTGGGACCTAGCTAGGGTAGAAGTCTCCATGGAACCGATTGCATCCCTTTCCCAGTATTATGACCAGCCCCTAAGGTGCTTCACATTCGAGGACTTCCATCTAGTGCCGATTGTGAAAGAGTTTGAAGAAATCCTGGGATGCCCACTGGGAGGAAGGAAGCCATATCTTTTCTCTGGGTTCTATCCCTCCACGACAAGAGTTGCCAAGGTAGTGAAAATTTCAGCACAAGAGTTGAACCAGGTAAAGCAAAATAGGAATGGGGTAGTCGGAGTATCAAGGAAGTGTTTGGAGGAAAGGGCAAAGGCCTTGGAAAATCAAGGCGAATGGGCTTTCTTTTATTGACATCTTGGCGCTTTTGATCTTTGGAGTTGTCCTCTTTCTGAATATGGAAGGGTTAGTGGACCTAGCAGTGATTGACGCTTTCCTCGTCTTTCATCATGGCAAGGAAAGCCCGGTCGTCGCCATTTTGGCCATGTATGACACGTTCGACCGGGGATGTGAAAAGAGCGACGCAAGAATTTTTTGTTGTGCACTGGCTCTCTATGTGTGGCTGGTTTCACACCCTTTTCTCCAAGAAGGTAGGTCCGTCTATCCGCTACAAGGTCACCGCTCGTGCGTCGAAAAAGGAAAGGCGAATTGGGACCGACTCTTGGCTAGCATGGAGGGGCGTCTGTTAATTGGTTCCCTCGCTAGAAGGAAGGAAGAATCAGGATTCTATCTTCATGCGAAGGATGTCCAAATGTTCTCTTGATGGGAACAAGGGGTTGTATTAATTATAATCCCATCCTCGCCATAAGACAGCTTGGCTACCCCATGAGAGAAGTGCCATCAGACGAAAGCATCACGCCTTTCATCGCACGGGGTTTCAGTGACCACAACGCGAGGGTACTCCAAGGAGTTCGCAAGGCATGGGATGCAGCGTGAAGAAAGGATAGAGAGTTTAGGGGAAGCAGTAATGGGATCATCGGCGGCTATCATAAGTGGCTGAGAGTCCGAACACAAGGATTGGATTGGCTCCCAAATCTAAAGACTGAGAGAGACGATGAGGTTAAAGCTTTGGAAGAAAGTGATGAGGTACAAGCCCTAAAGGCAGAGCTTGAAAGAGCCCGGGTAGTCGAAGAGAAGTTCAAGTCCATAGCCATCAAAGTCTGAAAAGAGAATGATGAACTAAGGGACGTCAATATGGCCACAGCTGAAGCCTTGGAACGAGAAACCAAGAAGGCCCAAAAGGAAGAACACGACCAAAGCAAAGTTTTGAGGGGCTTTATAGGGCAGCAATAGTGAGCTCAAGCTCCGAAGAGGTGAAAGGAATCATCACGGGTCAAAGGCATGATCTTGAAGGACGAGCTAAAGGTTTGCCTTAGGTCGAAAAGAAATTTGTCCCAACAGTTAAGCGAGACTGAAGGGAATATGTGGGCCATCATCGATAAGTGCAAAGAGAAGCTAAATCTAGCGGCGACTCACGAGCAAAGGCTAGAGGATGAGTACGCCAAGATATCAGCAGAAAGGGAAGCAAGGGAAAGGGTAATTGATTCATTGCACCAAGAGGCAACAATGTGGACGGACCGATTTGCTCTTACTTTGAACAGGAGTCAAGAACTTCCCCGATTGCTAGCCAAGGCCAAAGCAGTGGCGGACACCTACTCCGCCCCCGAGGAGATCCACGAACTTCTCAGCTATTGTCAGCATATGATAGACTTAATGGACCATATGATTGGAAACCGCTAGGAAGTTTGTATTGTCGCTCAGATCTTGACTAGTTATAACTTTTTGAATAAGATGAGTTTATCCCACGTTTTTACTCCAAAAATCAGTGCGAATCAAGTCACTCCCGCATTTTATCTCTAGCATGCATTGTATGTTGGTCTCGTCCTTTGTCACGGGAAGCCGGAAGGTCCATATCACCTTCACATGGGGCACTGCGCCCCCAAATGCGCAAGTAAGAAGAGATAATTTTCCGGGCTCTCGTGTCCGTAAAATGCATTCATATCGTGCACCGCATAAACATCTCTTCAGCATCATAATGAACATATCGTTCCTGCATTTGTCCGTTATCACATTCCCATTTTGCATGAGTCATTGCATCATCATATGTGTTCAACATACTTTTTGTTTGCTCATACATGATCCTTGTATTTTCCTCTACAAAACAAAAACAAAAAAAAGGGAAGTACGAAAATTCACGCTGCATTCTTAGTTGCATATATTCGGTACCATGAGCCAACCATGTTGGGATCATAAATCCATTTCACTTAAAAACAAAATGATTGAACATGGTACCTAATGCATGTTTAACTAAGAAAGGATGTTTCTTCGGGCATCTCAATCTCATAATTACATTTTCCATGCATAGCATGCGTATTCTCGAGTCTTTCATCCCTATGAAATGTTGTTGAAGTATTGGCGATCAAAATTGCCATTCCCCGGGATATGGGGTTGAACCAAGCTCCCGCTTTTACGAAAAGGTTCATCGAGTCAAGTTGAAGCATGGAAGTGACCATCTTGCAAAAATTAGGGCAAAAGATGGATCGTGTTACATCATTGCTTCATCTACTGCCAAACACGTTTAGGATTGTTGATATCCTTGTTACTCCCAGCTTCACCTTGACAAAGATGTCATGGACCATGTTGAAAATTTAAATTGATTCAACCCCATGTCCTGCGTAAAAATTCGCAATACTTCAACTATGCATCATTCGCATACATCCATACTTTTCATTGGTTGCATTGCTCATTACATTCTTTCCTTGAAAAAAAAAAAAAGAGAACTTAATCATTGTTATAAAAAAGAAAAAAAACACATGCTTTACGGTGCCCTCACCGAACTTGTGCTAAAGCTAGAGTAATGGGTGAAGTAGAGGAGATACAAGAGAAGATGAAGGCCGACATGGAGGCCATTAAAGAGAAAATGGCCACAATGATGGAAGCCATGATGAGCGTGAAGAAGATAATGGAAGCCAATGCGGTTGCAATTGCCGCTACCAGCGTTGTTGCTAAGGTGAACCCGACGTCCCCATCCGGCATCAACCAAATGAATCATCCAACCTCAGATATGGTAGGCAAAGATTTGGGAAGTACGGGCGGCCCCCATGATGTGCAAATTCAAAACGAGCACGCCTTCCCGCCATATGGCTTGCCTCTCAACTATACGCCACCCAATGTGGCGTACACTCCCAATAAGAATGTCAATAACTCCACTCCTATACCCATTGAGAGCCAGCAACCCCAAACTGATCATGCACATGTCTCTTAAACCGTGGAAGAGACACATGAAATTCCCCACCACAATCTAGCCGACTTCGAGCCTTGGCTCGGATATGCCACTGAAGGGCAAGCAGTTGGTGGTATACCCCTTGAAAACACTTCGGAAGGCCCTCAGTATCACCCCCAGCTACACCTCTTGCATTCCACAACAAGTAAAAACCCTTGTGCTATGGCAGAAATGGAAAAGTTGGATCATTTAGAGGAAAGGCTCAGGGCCATTGAAGGAGGTGAAGATTATGCCTTTGCTAACCTAAAAGAGTTGTTCCTAGAACCCAATATCATCACCCCTCCCAAGTTCAAGGTGCTGGAATTTGACAAGTACAAGGGGAGTACTTGCCCCAAGAACCATCTAAAGATGTATTATCGGAAGATGGGGGCATGCACAAAAGATAAGGAATTACTGATACATTCCTTCCAAGAAAGTCTTACTGGGTAGTTGTTACCTGGTACACTAACTTGGAACCTTCCCGAGTCCATTCTTGGAAGGACCTAGTGGTTGCCTTCATTAGGCAGTGTCAGTATAATGTCTTCGGATAGGATGCAACTACAGAACATGTGCAAAAAGGGGCACAAATCTTTCAAAGAATACGCCCAAAGGTGGAGAACCTGGCAGCTCAAAGTGGCACCTCAATGACGAAAAAACGATGACAATGATAGTAGACACATTACCAGTATTCTACTATGGAAAATGGTGGGCTACGCACCTTCAAAGCTTTGAGGATTTGGTCTTTGCCAGTGAAAGGATCGATGTGGGTCTGAAAAAAAGGCAAATTTAGTCATCCTGCTTGGACGAATGAGAAAACTGGGGCAAATGAAGAGGGTGAGAAAGAGGGAGAAACCCATGCTGTGACTGCCATTCCTATACGGCCAAGTTTCCCACCAACCCAACAATGTCATTACTCAGCCAATAACAAACCTCCTCCTTACCCACCGCCCAGTTATCCACAAAGGCCATCCCTAAATCAACCACAAAGCCTGTCTACCGCACTTCCAATGACGAAGACCACCTTTAGCACAAACCAAAAAACACCAACAAAAAGGAATTTTGCAGCAAAAAGCCTGTAGGGTTCACCCCAAATTCCGTTGTCATATGCTAAACTTGATCCCATATCCACTCAATAATTCAATGGTAGCCATAACCCCAACCAAGGTTCCTCAACCTCCATTTTTCTGAGGATACGACTCGAACGCAACGTGTGCTTATCATGGAGGAGCCCCGGGGCATTCCATTGAGCATTGTATGACCCCCGAAGCATAAAGTGTGAAGTCTAATTGATACGGGCTGGCTGAAATTTGAGGAGAATCGCTTGTTGAATCCTAACATTGACAAGCAACACCATACATGGGGCAATTCTGGAAGCTGTTGTTATGACTCATCAGGATTTTCAAGTTTATGCCATAAACCACAGTTACAATGCTAAATGATATGGATAAAATGGACATCCTCTCACGAACACATCTTTGCTTATTCAACTTCCATCGGAATGTGAGTGTAAGCCATTGGTCTGTTTGCTCAAGCAACCTGCGCTCCTGAGTGTTGACTTCCAAGACCGTTCAATCAGAGATTACTCATCTTGCACGTTGGTGGGGGTGTCGTAAAACGACGAGTAAAGTAAAAAAAAAAACAAAAAAACAAAAAAAAAACAAAAAAAGAAGAGAGGGCATTTGATTGACTGTGTTTTCAAGTAAAAATATAGACGTTCATGTGACCTCATTTTATCATGCCGGAAAGTTTGTCTTCTTAGAGAAGCGAGTTGTCAAGAATAGGATGTTGGACAAATGGCCTCAGTTATCTTAAGAAAGGGGGGGTTGAATTAAGATGCAAAGACTATTCCCCAATTGAACTATCACTCTTTCTTTTTGGATTAACAATGCACCCTTAACATGAATTACTCAAAAGACAAATCAAAATAAACTTCTTTAAAGCAAAAGATAAATAGCAATAAAAGAAGTTTAAAGGAAGAGAGGAATGCAAACTTGATTTATACTGGTTCGGCCACTTCCCGCGCCTACGTCCAGTCCTCAAGAAACCCACTTGAGATTTTCCACTCTCTTTGTAAAACTCCTTTTACAAAGTCTGAACCACACAGGGACAACCCTTCCCTTGTGTTCAAGGATCCTCTACAATAAGAGACTCTCAGTCTCTTAATCCCTTTTCAGAAGTAAGAAGAAGAGAAGAAGAAATCTCTCTTAAAAAGGATAGATTGTACAATGAAGATCAATCAAAATTCCTTATTGAATATGCAAGTGGTTGACCAAGGAATCTTTTTGAGAGGATAAGACATTTCAGTTCAGAAAAAATCTTAATCTTTTGAGAGGATAAACCTTTTTGGGCAATGAAAACTCTCTTTAAATTCGTGTTTCCAAGTCACCTTTGATGGCCATTCATAAACCATTTGAATAGATGTGACTCTTGGAAATTATTTTCTGAAAATCTCCTCTGGTAATCGATTACAAGACTTGTGTAATCGATCACAGGCTTTAAAATTTGAATAAACTGCTGGTAATCAATTACCATCCATGTGTAATCGATTACACATTATAAATTTTGAATTCAAATTTCTAGTGACTATTATAAACATTTTCAGCTGTTGGTAATTGATTACAAGAGAGTAAATCTCAATTTAAAATGATTTAGATAGAATTCTTTGGCCAAACCTTTTGCTTTTTCAATTTGGAAACTTCTTCCTAAGATTCTAGAGATCAACTTGATCATATATATTGATTTTCTTGGATTCTTGGATTCTTGTCTTGAATAAAACTTGGAAGCACTTGATCCTTTGGCATCATCAAAACATCAAAACATCTTGCTTCTACATAGGAGTCATTTGACTTAATCCATCGAAAAATCCTTCAACTATTTCTCGTCCTTGAAAAAATTCTTTTTGCAAGAATCAACTCCTTCTTTCATTCTTCCTCACTACGAGGCTATGAAAACAAGACAATGATTGGTACCTCAAAGCCTTACACTGGGGCAATGAGGGGCATCGTGCATGAGCCTCAAGTGAACCTAGGGGCAGATTAGAAGTTCTCACCCAATAGGTTCCCTCCTACAAGGTCATGATGAAAGACAACGATTGGTACCTCAAAGCCTTACACTGGGGCAATGAGGGGCACCGTGCATGAGCCTCAAGTGAACATAGGGGTCGATCAAAAGTTCTCACCCATCGATGTTTTTAACAAAAAAAAGGGGGACAAACCCTAGGATTTCAATGGATTGATTAAACATCAAACGACTCCATTGCCGTCACTCCAAAATGGTCAAATGACTAAATCAAACAGAACAACACTCAGAGGGAGTTCTCGGAGAGATTTGCAAAAGATAGGATAAGGTTGCATGGACTATCACCTCTTTCAAAAGGACAGTCAATTTGTGTTTTCCAAAAACAAATCAAATCAAAATCAAAATCACAAAATAGGGAAAGAATGTCATGAACATTGTACAACTTTTCATTACATTGCATTGTTTCATATGAAGTCCGCATTTACCAAATTTCACGACAAAGGTTGCATGCATCTGCATCCCTAAAAATCATGTTAACTGCATAGATTTCCTACATCTAATGTCCAAATCTTGTGGATTTGGGATGACCGGCCCTCTCGATGAGTCGATCTCTTGCTTTCTCATAAGGGTGGACCCTTGGGTACTTGTACCTATCACCTTTAGAGGACTACACGTCCTCGCCTGAAAAGGACTACACGTCCTCGCCAACAGAGGGCTGCACGCCCTCACCTTCAGAGGGCTACACGCCCTCGCCATCAGAGGACTGCATGTCCTCACCTTCGTAGGGCTACACGCCCTCACCTTTAGAGGACCACACGTCCTCACCTTCAGAGGGCTACACGCCCTCGCCATCAGAGGACCACATGTCCTCACCTTCGTAGGGCTACACGCCCTCACCTTTAGAGGACCACACGTCCTCACCTTCAGAGGGCTACACGCCCTCGCCATCAGAGGACCACACGTCCTCACTTTCAGAGGGCTACACGCCCTCGCCATCAGAGGACTGCATGTCCTCACCTTCGTAGGGCTACACGCCCTCACCTTTAGAGGACCACACGTCCTCACCTTCAGAGGGCTACACGCCCTCGCCATCAGAGGACCACACGTCCTCACCTTCGTAGGGCTACACGCCCTCACCTTTAGAGGACCACACATCCTCACCTTCAGAGGGCTACACGCCCTCGCCATTAGAGGACCACACGTCCTCACCTTCTGAGGGCTACACGCCCTCGCCATCAGAGGACTGCATGTCCTCACCTTTAGAGGGCTACACGCCCTCGCCATCAAGGGACTGCATGTCCTCACCTTCGTAGGGCTACACGCCCTAACCTTTAGAGGACTACACGTCCTCGCCAACAGAGGGCTGCACGCCCTCACCTTTAGAGGACTACACATCCTCGCCTTGAGAGGGCTGCACGCCCTCACCTTTAGAGGGCTACGTGTCCTCATTTTCAGTGTGCTCCACATCCGCACCTTAAGAGAATTTAAGGTCCTCTATCCTTAAATGCTTAACCGAGACTTGCACTCCCGGTTAAGGGACCAGTAGTTTCCTTTTAACGGTTCTTGGGCCACCCCCTAATATTGGAGGGCGACCAACTGTGCAAGCACAACCAGAGAGGAAGGCTATCACGCAGCTACTATGCATATCGGGGCAAGATTTCACCCGGGCCGCTGCAAAGAGACGAGTGTGGATCATGCGCACCAACATGACCACTCTTACACAGATATAAATGACGTTGTTACTTAGCAACATTCTGCCCAGTGATCGTAATGCCGATCTCCCCCTGCGGAAGTATCAGTTGGTCTGTGCCGTCCCGACATAGGTAGGTATGCATTATTTCCAACTAATTTCTAATGCCATCTACTATTTGTAGGGATCGCACCCACAAGACACCCAGTGGACCCGGAAAAGTCCAGCAGGGCCCTGGGGTTTCCAGCTCTGGTTACGGGCCTCTATCAGTCCTACAGGGTGCCCGTACCCCCCCGGCAAGGTCACGTCATCATAGGTAAGTATGCACATCGCTCAACTGATTTCTGATTTCATCTATTGTTTGCAGGGATCGGGCCTGCAAGACACCCAGTGGACCGGAAGAAGTCCAACAGGGTCTTGGAGTTGCCAAGCTCTAATTACGGGTCTCTGTCAGTTCTACGGAGTACCTGTCACCTCCAGCAAGGGCATCAGGCCCCCTACTAATCGAGCTTTCATCAAGAAGTACTGCGTCTCCAGGCAGGCGCAGGGCGAAACACCACAGCAGCCTGGGGATGGCCGGCAGCGGGCAACAGACGCACCGCCATCACCTCTAGAGTTCACCTCTGCTCATCCACAAAAAGGTTTGAGTATTGCCTACACCACATGGCCGACCAATAGGCGACCAAGTCCAAAGCCAAAGGTAAGCAAAGTACTAGGTCAGTGACCGACAAGTCATAAGGCGTCCAGCTCAAGACGTTAAAGAAGCGCTACTAGGAGGCAACCTAGTACCTTTTGAATCTATGCTTGTTATTTGATCACTTTTTATAGTAGGACGCACCTAGTTTCTCATGATCCTGGGAATTTAAATAAAACAAGCGCAAGCTCGGAAGGTAGTCATACCTCACAAAATATATATATGTATGCTTAGGTAGTGAAAATACCTTAGATATGCATGTATCTAAACAAAAAAACACTTCACAAAATATATATATGTATTTTTAGGTAGAAAGATACCTTAGATATGCATGTATGTAAACAAAAAATACTTCACAAAATATATATATGTATGTTTAGGTAGAAAGATACCTTGGATATGCATGTATATAGCAAAAATACCTTACAAAACATATATATGTATGTTTAGGTAGCAAGATACCTTGGATATGCGTGTATATAGCAAAAATACCTCACAAAAATATACACATGTTTAGGTAGCAAAATACCTCATGAAAAAAAAGGGAAAAAAAAACAAAAAAAAAACAAACAAGAAAAAGAAATGAACTAATGAAAAAACAAGGAAGAAAAAAAAGAAAAATAAGTTGTCTAGCTGAAAAACCAACATGCTTGTGAAAAGAGATGACTTCTAACTTTTCTTTAAAGAAAAATTCGCTGATCATAGCTAGTTTTTGGAAAAAAAATGTGTGTACACCTGAAGGGTGAATGCTGTGAAATTTTCCCGAGTACCCAAAATGGACTCGGATGAATGCACAAATTGATAAAAGAACATATTCTGGAAACATTGGGTTGATTTAAAATAGAGGAAATAAATCCTGAGCCCTAGCATCACATGACCATAAAAATTTGACACTTGAGTGTCCGCATAGGTGCATGCATGACCAGTTTTGCATAAAATTTCCAAATCATCATCTTTGCATTTGTGTCATGGAAATAATGTGGGGCATCCCTTTTATCCTTGAACCAAACCAAACCCCGCCATGTATTATGTCTAGCCATTCTACAAGCTTTGAGCCAAAATCCTGACTCACCATAAACCTTGACCCAGGGTGAGAATGTCAATCCTTACCCTCGGAAGCAAAAAAGAAAAGAAGGAAAATTTCCAATCAAAGAGAAAGCAAAAAGAAAAGAAGGAAAATTTCCAATCAAAGAGAAAGCAAAAAGAAAAGAAAGAAAATTCCCAATCAAAGAATGGGAGAAAGTAAAAAAGGAAGAAGAAGAAGGAAAGAAAGCTCCTGATCAAGGATCGAAAGAAAACAGAAGAAATGTGCAGAAAGGTCTTTGGACCGGACAATATATGAACAATACAGAATTGTCACCAAATGAACGAAAAGAAGGAAATGAAACCATGACCTAAAGTGGTCTTCTCCCTTTAATTGCCAACCAAAATCTTGTGTGCTAGCGACTTTTTCGCCCCGCACTAAACCAAAACAGAAAAGGAAAAAAGCCAAAAAAGGGCCAAAAAAAAAGAAGAGGTCAAAAGCCGAAAAACCCACCAAAAGAACCCGTTTCCAAGGGAAGTCCTATTGATCCATGATCACGCATGTAATCTTTGATTTGATAGGAAATGATTTGTAAAATCAAGTCGTGACATATCTATGGTTCGGAATTAGGATGAAACACTTACCTGTGCGAGGTTGATACACTTTGAGTGATTTTCTTCTATTTTAGTTGAACCCAGTGTTTCCTCTAAATGGTCATTTAGAAACGAAATGCTAACATCCAAAATCTCATTTATGGTTATGGGGGATTTCATCAGCATACTCTCCTTCCCCGGTAGACGCATTGTTTTTCACTCAAAAAAGCATATGCTGCTCTAATCAGTTGGAATATTTGTCTCTTTGCTAAAGCATGTTTGCATTTTAGTGGAGAAAACACTGAGACTTTTTCAAGTCTCACAAGTTATCCAGAACTATGTAGGTTTGAGTTCCTCATTTGAGGATACGTAGGAGCAAAAGCCTTGCTTTTGTCGACCACACCGCTTTTTGGTAGCCCACGGAGACACCTTACGGTTATCCGCACCTCGTCATTCAGTGACCCCAAGTGTGATTGATGAGCAGAGGCCAATGTGGTCATCTGCGCCCTTTCCGGAGATGTCAGCATCTTCCGATGGAGACTTTTTCAAGTCTCACAAATTATCCAGAACTATGTAGGTCCGAGTTCCTCATTTGAGGATACGTAGGAGCAAAAGCCTTGCTTTTGTCGACCACACCGCTTTTTGTTACCATGACCCAAGAGCTGGTAGCCCGCGGAGACACCTTACGGTTACCCGCACCTCGTCATTCAGTGACCCCAAGTGTGATTGATGAGTAGAGGCCAATGTGGTCATCTGCGCCCTTTCTGGAGGTGTCAGCATCTTCCGGTGGAGACTTTTTCAAGTCTCACAAGTTATCAAGAACTACGTAGGTCTGAGTTCCTCATTGGAGGATACGTAGGAGCAAGAGCCTCGCTTTTGTCGGCCACCTTCACAAGTTCTGTCATGCTGACACTGGAGTCACGTGACATGCGGAGATACCCAAGTGGTTGTCCGCACTTTCAAAACTTTATGTGCTATCTGTAAGACGAAAAGCCTGACAGCACGCAGAGACTAAAGTCGTCTTCTGCGCCCTTCGTCAATCGCAGCCGACAAGCCCGTTGACACGCGAAGATTTACGTCATCTTCCGCGCTCACAAGATCTGTCATACTGACATTTGAGTCACGCTGACGGGCGGAAATACCCGAGTGGTTATCCGTATAAACATTCTTTTTTGCTGTCTGTAAGACGAAAAGCCTGACAGCACGCAGAGACTAACGTCGTCTTCTGCGCCCTTCGTCAATCGCGGCCGACAAGCCCGTTGACACGCGAAGATTTACGTCATCTTCCGCGCTCACAAGATCTGTCATACTGACATTTGAGTCACGCTGACGGGCGGAAATACCCGAGTGGTTATCGGTATAAACATTCTTTTTTGTTGTCTGTAAGACGAAAAGCCTGACAGCATGCAGAGACTAACGTTGTCTTCTGCGCCCTTCGTCAATCGCGGCCGACAAGCCCGTTGACACGCGGAGATTTACGTCATCTTCCGCGCTCACAAGATCTGTCATACTGACTTTTGAGTCACGCTGACGGGCGGAAATACCCGAGTGGTTATCCGTATAAACATTCTTTTTTGCTATCTGTAAGACGAAAAGCCTGATAGCACGCAGAGACTAACGTCGTCTTCTGCGCCCTTTGTCAATCGCGGCCGACAAGCCCGTTGGCACGCGGAGATTTACGTCATCTTCCGCGCTCACAAGATCTGTCATACTGACTTTTGAGTCACGCTGACGGGCGGAAATACCCGAGTGGTTATCCGTATAAACATTCTTTTTTGCTATCTGTAAGACGAAAAGCCTGATAGCACGCAGAGACTAACGTCGTCTTCTGCGCCCTTCGTCAATCGCAGCCGACAAGCCCGTTGACACGCAGAGATTTACATCATTTTCCGCGCTCACAAGATCTGTCATACTGACTTTAGAGGCACGCTGACGGGCGGAAATACCCGAGTGGTTATCCGTATAAACATTCCTTTTTGCTATCTGTAAGACGAAAAACCTGATAGCATGCAGAGACTGACATCGTCTTATGCACCCTTTGTTCCCCCGGGGACAACAAGTCATTTGCATGCGGAGATTTTATGGTCACCCGCGACTCTCGTCAACCGAGAGGAACGAAATTAGTGTCTTATCTTTACTTCCCTTTTATCTCCAATAAAAGACAAGTAAAGAGGGGCAACTGTCATACCCTAATTTCGTCCGGGGACCTTGGCTTGGTGGCATGCAACTTGTATTTGGTCATTTTGAGGTGCTTGGCACCCATCATTAGGCAATTTGTGAAGTTCCGTGATGTCCCGAAAACCGAAAGAAAGTATTGATGCACAATTTGTAAGGTTCCGTGACACACCGGAAATCAAAAGGAAGCATCGTTGCACAATTAGTGAGGTTCCGTAAGTCAAAAAAGGGATGATTATGTAATCCGCAAGGTTTCGTAACATTACGAAAAGAAAACAAGTATCGTTACGAAATTCGTAAGTTTTCGTAACTTTACGAAAAAAGAATTACCAAAAAAAGGGTAAAGGGGGTGTATTTAGTAAAATGGGGGTTGCAAATAGTAATTTCCGAATCTGGGCCCTTCTAGAGGTTTCTGGGCAATTTCTTGCTTAAGGTTGAAGCAACGTAGCTTGCCTGGGCGAGCTAGGTGGCCACCACACCCCCCGTTGTGTTGAAAAATGAGATTTCGGGGCTTCCGGGACACCCGTAATGCTTCCGTAACTTTTCCGTAAATTACGAAAGAAGAGGGGTGAACTTATCAAAATTGGGGGGGTGCAAATAGCAATTTTGAAATTTTGAATTGGGCCTTCCAGAATGTTTTTTGAAGCTGGGTTGCTTCCTCTGGAAGCAACCTAGCTCGCCCAGGCGAGCTGGGCGGCAACCTCCTCCCCCTTTTTCCTATAAATAGGCTGAAAGGGGCTGTTCTAAGGATCCCTCAGCCCCCTGGCTATGTATTTCAGCTGTTTTGGGTGAAAAAAATTGTTTCCGTGAAGAAAATCCAAGCCGAGGTTCTTCCGTAACGCTTCCGAGATGTTTCCGTAAGCAAATCCGTGAAGGTTTTCGTCCGTTCTTCACCGTTCTTCATCTGTTCTTCGTTCTTCAACGGGTAAGTTTTCGAATCCGAGACTTTCAATTCATTTCTTTTTTTTTTAAGCTTTCATCTTTATTTCGTTCATTTTCGATTTCTTTTCTTCGGTCTTTAACGCGCTTTTACCGTTTATTTAAGCCGTTTTCTCACCTAATAAATGATAAAATGAATTTCAACCGATCATTTGTGTTGTAATCTCATTTAATCACCTTTAAAACGAAATCTAACCGATCGTTCACGCTATAACCTCGGTTAAACCAAAAAAAGTAAAATAATCAAAATATCATGAAAAATAATAATAAAATAATCAAAATATCTTTGAACCAAATAACCAAAAAAATCAATCGGACGTTTTTCTTTGAAAGTTTCCTTGAATGAATTGATTAATAACCAAAGTGAAACTAAGACTAAAATAGACTCACAAATCAAGTTTTGTCCGAAAAATCACTAAAAACCGTTTTAAGGTCCAACGCCTTAAACGGTCCTCTTTGCTTTTATCGGTTAACATGGACCGTTCAAAAGCATAAAATCAACATGTAACTTTACCGCTTTTGAAAGAACTACGTAGGTCTGATTTCCTCATCACAAATTGAGGAATACGTAGGAGCAAAGGGAAAACACCCTTGTGGACCACAAAAAGAGAAAAATATAAAAAGGGCATAAAAGATATAAGAACGTAAAGGGAACGTAAAAATCAAAGTCATGTTTGCACATTCGATTAAAGGCTGTCGTCCCTTGTGACGGACGTGTGGGGTGCTGACACCTTCCCCGTGCGTAAATACAACTCCCGAACCTTTCACTTAAAAGTTCGTAGATCGCGTCTTTTCCGGTTTTTCCGACGTTTTCCTCAAATAAACGTTGGTGGCGACTCCGCGCGTATTCCTTTCGTGGAACACGCATCCCGTGAGTCGTGCGTCGCCCTCCCGCCGAAGGGTAGGTTGCGACAGTGGCGACTCCGCGCATTTTCCTCCTTTGGAAAATGCACCCGCGAACCTCGCCTCGCTCGCCCGCAAAAGGGTAGGTTGCGACAGCTGCCGTCCCTTGTGTCGGACGCGTAGGGTGCTAATACCTTCCCCGTGCGTAAAAATAACTCCCAAACCTTTCACGATTAAAGTTCGTAGACCACACATTCTGGTTTTTCCAACGTTTTCCTCGAATAAATGTTGGTGGCGACTTTGCGCGCCTTCCTCCCTTGGAAGACGAACCTGTGAGCCCTGTGTCGCCCTCCCGTCGAAGGGTAAGTTGCGACGGAGGTCAATTACAACATCAGGCAAAACCACTACATTACAATGATTAAATAAAAAACCAACACTTCATAGAGGCCATTTAAATTTAAATCCTTTTTAATGGTTTTAGTCAGTTATTTTCCAGTAATTGGAGCTATCATTTATTTGATCAACTTTTCTAATTGGGGCTTCCACTGATCTTTCTCACATTCCAAATCATTTGAGGTATGAGTTTCCCATCTTTTTTTCTTAATAGGTGCCATTACTACATTTTCTCAAATACATTCATTTCCATTTAATTTTTCTTTTACAATCACTCATCCATCATAACATTCTCACAACGTTTATTCTCTTGGTGGCCTTTCATTGCTCATTCTTAATATTTAGTACTGTAAAGCAAGAAACCAGATAACAAAAGGGAAAAGTAGAAAACCATAGTATAAAGTGTTACCAATTTAAATAGCATCCTTTGATATTAGCTTACGAAGTCATCAACATTCCAGGCTTTAAAATGCCTTTAATATATTTGCGAACCTACTTAGAAATAAAGAATATACTAAGCTACTATTATAACACCAAGCTTTATCAAAGAATAAATATACTTCTTAACATTTCACTTGAATGTAAAATAAAATCAGATGAAACAAGGGAAATAAAGAAAAGGAAAGTAACCTTGCGTTAAAATCTAATGGAAGTATAAGGAATGAAAGAGCATAGGTGAAAACATTTTTCTACAAATTAGCTTTCCTTTTAATGTTTTCCATAAATTCTCGGAGAATAAAAAATAAGGGGTCAGACCCATATTAATTTTACCTCCACTTCCAACTCTTCATTTCCTCCTCCATACCCAAACAATAAATAGTGGCAATCTTGTCCAATTTTATTTTTCCAAAATTAGCCATTAAAATAAAGGGTTAAAGCTGGAAAGTAAGACTAAAATTACAACCTAATGATGAACTTCTGCCATTCGACGAACTGAATCATATAATGGCTTCTACAGGCGCTCCAATTCTGTTTTCTCCTTTGATGTAGTTCTACATAGTTTACTATCATAAATATTCTAAATAGGTCTTTGGAGGACACTCACGAAGGGAACCCCTTTTGTATCTTTCCATATTCTGGAAACAGCTCATCAGATTTCGAAGAAGTTGTTAATTTATGCACTCTTGACACTATGTTCAACATGGCCAATGAGTTGCTCATGTGATGCGATCTCTGAAGCAACTTCTTCTTGATTTTATCCCTCACGTGCCCTATGTTGTACATAAAGCCATCGAGGCACATGTACAAGTCGGTCATTGCTCCACTCAGCAGTGTTTACAACTCATGGTGCTGCTTTGACCCTATGTTGCTCTTGATGGAGAGATTGTCGATGGTGGCTTTGAGCTTAAGAATGTTTTTGTCACGCCAATGGTGGCCTGAACTGATCGGATTGCCTGTGCCATGTACCAATTCAGACCAACCCAGTCTTTGAAGCACACCGTCGCCTTCAACCGCTTTGGTTCACCATCGTCACTGTCATAAAAACTCACTATCGCCTCGTCACACTCTCTTAGAAACGGCTACGCCTCCGACTTGACCGAACCTGGCTCGCCACTTCTTGAGAAGGACGATGAGTCCCCTACACCACGTCATCTAATTCCCTCTCTTCCATACTTTCTCCCGAAGCTAGCAGCATATGATCTAGTGTCACTCTTTCTCCGTGGAGTGGTGGACCGAATTTAAAAAGGGGACACGAGGGAGAGGAGCAGATGCCAGGGGGGGTGATTTGGAGGGAGGGGAGGGGAAGGGGTTTGGTGTTTGGGTTGAGGTATGTGGAGGGAGAGGAATGAACACGAGAGAATAAAAAGTTGAAAACAAAAAATATGCGAGGAGTGGAACAAACGCAAGAGAACGTGGAACCACGAGAAAATATAGATCCACTCGCGATGGTTTTTCTGTAAAACTGACATTGATGATCTAATTTCAAGGACGATTGATCGAGGCCGTACCCGAATCAAATAAACATGAAAATGCAGTAACTAGGAAGTGATCCTAGGTCGTTTCCCAACGAGCAGTGACAAGCCAAATGTTCATAATATACTTGCAGCAACAGTAACAGTAACGATGGGGGGGGGGGGGGTTGTTTGCTTTTGTAAATTAAACAGCGAATATATGTGAATTAGAAAATATCAGAATTAAAACACGTTGCTTCCCCTTGATTCACAAGCAAGTCTCTTATCCTAGGTTACGAGAGTTTATCCTTTATCAGTTTAACCACTTAATCCAACCCTAAATTAAATTACTAAGCGAAATTCAACATAAGGCATTCATTATGTGATTAAGCATCACATATACCAATTACTCATAAACGATCATTAAGCATGAACGTAAATTAAGCGCAGAGACAATTAATCAAGCACTAAGCATGCATGAATTAAAAGCAACAAATTCAAAGTAATTAGTGAAGAGGAAAAACTAAACAGAATTTAACAGTAATAATAGAACCTCAAAGAGAACTGTGCTTGATCCTCAAGGGAAAACAACGCTGCGGACTTAGCCTTCCATTAATCAAATAGAGAATGAAATTGTATTGATAAAACTAAAAGTCTGAACTGGAATTGAAAAAAAACGAAAATAAAAGAGAAAGAGAAGAGAGACTAAAACTAAAAACGAAAAATAGAAGAGAGAGAAGAGAGAGAGAGAGTCTCCCGCGAGGGAGAGAGGGGGGCCCCTAAACTAGAACCTTGGTGCTGTTATATAGTTTTTTTCAGCCCCAAAGCTTACAAATATGTTTTAAATCCAAGCCCATAAGTAAAATCAAATCAAATCTAGATAAGATAAGATAAGATAAGATCTAGATGAAATAATATCTAGATGAGATCAAATCTAAATAATATCTTGATAAGATAAGATCTAATTTTATAGAATAAATTAGTCTGCCCTCTTCAAGTCCAAGCCCAATTCTAGATTCAAGCCCAATGCTAGATTCAAGCCCAATGCTTCATTAATTCCTGAAATTAGATTAAAAACATCAAATTAGCTGAATGGGCCCAAATAATAAAACTGCCTAATTAATTGACAATTAAGACCAATCAATAATTAAAATGGTGCAAAAAGGGTTTAGAAAATAGAAGAAAATGATGGCACATCAAAACCCCCCATACTTAGCCTTTTGCACTCCTAGGCAAAATGAAACAAAGAACAAAATCCAAGGATATCAGAGGGAGACAAACAAAAACATTCACATATTTCTCAATGAACATCAAGGAATAAAAGGAATGGGTAACATCTAACATAAGGAGATCCAAAAAGTCAAGACATTCATGAAAATCATCCAAGCAACCCAATCATGGCAAAATAGTTAATCAGCTCAAGAATGAAAAGTGATAAAGCCTCACAAGATATACACTCTATCTCTCAAGTGTCTAGGCTACTATTTACCCTCAAAGCATCCATGAAAGCAAACACCACATAAACTTGGCAAGATTCTAAAATTGACAATCAACCATAAACACAAGCACATGAGGATCAAAAGGTCTTTTAAGGTTGTAATGGGGCCAAGGACAAGGTATGGAGAAATATGGAATAAGTGGCTAAATCCCAAAGGAATAGAGGAGCAAAGGGGAATAAGTGCATATTAAGAAAAAAAAATAAGAAAATAAAAAGAAGTAAAGATAAAAATTAAACATGAAGAGTAGAACCAAGAGTTTCATCATTCTTGTGCCATTAAAGATCTTATTCACTCAACTTTATTGCTTTTTTTTTTCTTTTTTTTTTTTCGAATTTTTTTTTTTTTTTTTTGCCTTTGAGAAACAACATTTCATTCAGCATGTCCAACATTTAACCAATATACAATGTACATCAAGTATGGCCCAAAATACATCATGAAGCATAGCCAACAAAACAAGTTGTCCAATGAAACAAAAACCCCCCACACTTATTCCCAAAACAATTCCAAAGCTCCAAAATTCCTTAAGGATATGGTAATATCATGGTTTTTCACTTAAGGCTTGTAGTGAGCTTCAAAACAAGGAAAGGGAAACAAGGCTCAAAAGGGCTATCAAAGGAATTAATTCAAGGTAAGTCCATTTGGCTAGAAGCTTATAAGAACAAAATTGCCTTAATCATTTCCAAATATGCATGTGAATTAGGACGCATCAACAAGAATCAAGCCAAGGCTATTGTGCAAGCAATCAATGGGGCAAAACACACCAAATGATTATAATGATGGATGGCTCAAATTCTCACAAAGGTAAAATCATCACTTTCAAATTGAGCTTTCAAAACTATCATGACATGTAGAGAAGAATCAAGGATTTCAAGTCACAAAATGTCAAGAACTTTTATTTTCAAAACATTTACCCATTTCTTGAACATATCCTATAATTCAAAGAAAAACATGCAAAGTCGTACGTGCACACAAAATTGACCCAAAATATTAAACTGAAAATCCGACGAAACTAACAACATTAACAAATTAACACAACTAACAAATTAACAAAACCAACAAAACTAGCAAAACCAAAGAACACTCCCCCCCCCCCCCCCCATACTTAAACAACACATTGTCCTCAATGTAGCACAATTAAAAGATTAAAAACAATTAAATCATCAAAGAGAATCGGACAAGTGTAATAAAAGCAAAGAAGGAGATAGGAAAAGAAAAACTCCCTAAGTCATGGTGGAGGAAGAGTAGGGTGGAGTAAGGAAGTCTCTTCCACCACTACGTCCACTAAAGAAGGGTTCGTGAGGAATGGCTTAAGTCGATGTCCGTTGACCTTGAAGCTCTTGTTTGTGGAGTCGCTTTTGATCTCAACTGTACCATAAGGAAAAACATTAGTAACAACAAAAGGACCAATCCACTTAGACCTCAACTTACCACTCATGAGTCCAAGCCTAGAATTATACAATAACACTTTTTGCCCAACCACAAAGTCTTTTTTAACTATCATGCTATCATGGAACTTCTTGGTCTTTTCTTTGTAGAACTTGGCATTCTCGTAGGCGTCTAGGCGGATTTCATCTAACTCACTCAGTTGCAACTTCCTTTCCTCGCCAGCTTGATCCATAGAGAAGTTGCAAGTCTTCACTGCCCAGTATGCTTTGTGCTCAATTTCCACTGGAAGATGACATGCCTTTCCAAAGACAACCCGATAAGGAGACATTCCTATGGGTGCTTTGTAGGCAGTCCGATGTGCCCAGAGAGCATCATCAAGCCTGGTACTCCAATCTTTCCTGCTTGGCTGCACAATCTTCACAGCAAAACACCCAAGACTGAAACAGGGACTTTGTTTGTATTTAGATTAATGCAAACCCAATTTAAAAGCAAGAGATAAGAATTTAAAATAGAAGATAGAAGATAAGGTAAAGAAAAGATAAGATATTTAAAGATAAAATTAGAAGATAAAAGAAAAGATAAGATATTTAAAGATAAAATTCGAAGATAAAAGATTGAAAGATCAAAATAGAAGATAAAGATAATAGATAAGATAAGATAAAAAATTTAAAGATAAGATATGATAAAATATTTAAATTGCGATAAAGATAACTACTTCTAAGAAATTCAAATAAATAAGATCTAAATCTACTAAATCTAAATACTTACTCCTAAAACCTAACAGTAAAAAATAAGGAATAACTACTTCTAAGGAAGACCGACAATGAAAATAAGGACTAAAATCTATATATTAAAATCGCTAAAACCTGACAAGTCTAATTAGCCTAGATATATGGATTCTGGATTTGTCTGTTATCAATACCAGTGAACTAATCAACACTAACACACATACTAACACAATACTAACAATTAAACATAAAACACGAAAGGATTAAACACACAACAATAGCTAGCTATTATGAACCTTTGGACACTGCTCCCCGGCAACGGCGCCAAATTTGATCGAGGCCGTACCCGAATCAAATAAACATGAAAATGCAGTAACTAGGAAGTGATCCTAGGTCGTTTCCCAACGAGCGGTGACAAACCAAATGTTCATAATATACTTGCAGTAACAGTAACAGTAACGATGGGGGGGGGGGGTTGTTTGCTTTTGTAAATTAAACAGCGAATATATGTGAATTAGAAAATATCAGAATTAAAACACGTTGCTTCCCCTTGATTCACAAGCAAGTCTCTTATCCTAGGTTACGAGAGTTTATCCTTTATCAGTTTAACCACTTAATCCAACCCTAAATTAAATTACTAAGCGAAATTCAACATAAGGCATTCATTATGTGATTAAGCATCACATACACCAATTACTCATAAACGATCATTAAGCATGAACGTAAATTAAGCGCAGAGACAATTAATCAAGCACTAAGCATGCATGAATTAAAAGCAACAAATTCAAAGTAATTAGTGAAGAGGAAAAACTAAACAGAATTTAACAGTAATAATAGAACCTCAAAGAGAACTGTGCTTGATCCTCAAGGGAAAACAACGCTGCGGACTTAGCCTTCCATTAATCAAATAGAGAATGAAATTTTATTGATAAAACTAAAAGTCTGAACTGGAATTGAAAAAAAACGAAAATAAAAGAGAAAGAGAAGAGAGACTAAAACTAAAAACGAATAATCGAAGAGAGAGAGGAGAGAGAGAGAGTCTCCCGCGAGGGAGAGAGGGGGCCCCTAAACTAGAACCTTGGTGCTGTTATATAGTTTTTTTCAGCCCCAAAGCTTACAAATATGTTTTAAATCCAAGCCCATAAGTAAAATCAAATCAAATCTAGATAAGATAAGATAAGATAAGATCTAGATGAAATTATATCTAGATGAGATCAAATCTAAATAATATCTAGATAAGATAAGATCTAATTTTATAGAATAAATTAGTCTGCCCTCTTCAAGTCCAAGCCCAATTCTAGATTCAAGCCCAATGCTAGATTCAAGCCGAATGCTTCATTAATTCCTGAAATTAGATTAAAAACATCAAATTAGCTGAATGGGCCCAAATAATAAAACTGCCTAATTAATTGACAATTAAGACCAATCAATAATTAAAATGGTGCAAAAAGGGTTTAGAAAATAGAAGAAAATGATGGCACATCAACGATTTTGGGAAAAACCGTCTTTGAAAAGATGTTTTAAAGATAGTTTTGCAACAACAGTCTTTGAAAAGTTGAAATTATTTACAAAAATGTCACTACTATCCAAATTATGATGGTTTTTTTACAACCATTTTTACATACGCGTCGTAAAAAACACTTTTTTAGTAGGGTCATATTCAAAGGTCCATTTCATAATACCCTCATTTTCCTTATCAATCACTTCTAGTGCGCCCCTTAAACTCTTGTAACCCTCACTAATTTGCCCATCAAACAAGTTGTATGATATTGTCTTGTTATCACCATCTATAGCTTCAATTTTCTCCTTAAGCACTTGTTTTTCTACCTTCTACACGGTTTCACAAATACAATATATTTTTTTGTTAGAAAAATGCAAATCAAGTTAAATATATAAGAGTTTAATGGATACATATATTGTAATGTGTAAATATAAAATTTTTACACTGTCAATCAATTAAAAATCATGTCTATTATAACTTTAAATATAATTATTATCAAAATCAACAAATTTATCATATATATAATAATTTTTTATTAGATGATAATGTAAAAAATACTATGAGTGCGCATCCTATTTTCTTGATATATAAGCCATCACAACAAAAGATGAGTATTGGGTGTGTTAATTCATCCAACCTTTGCATAATTAACAAACATATTCAATTAATTAATTTGAGTAACATGATTTTCGTTTGTGAACTGTCCAGGCTCCACAAAGTATACGTGTCATGCTACGTGGCACTCTGTTACACTCGTCAACCCTCCATGTCAACCCTGGCGCAAGAGCACGGACACCCAGCCCTTAACAGCTGGACTCACCAACCGACAGATTATCTCCAACCTCTTAATTATTTGAATGTATTGTCATCCCTTTATCTCTTGGCAGGTATTCAATTATCTATAAGACTACTCATTATCTGTAAGTAACAATTATATACTAGTAATTATCTCTAAGCTACATGTTATTTGTAACATATCTATAAGCTACTTTTATCTATTGGCTATCATCTACTAGCCGATAATTACCTCTAAGGGCTATTACGTCACTGTCGCAACCTACCCTTCGGCGGGAGGGCGACGCGGGGCTCGCGGGTGCGTCTTCCAAGAAAGGAATACGCACGGAGTCGCCACCAATGTTTATTTGAGGAAAACATCGGAAAAACCGGAAAAGACGTAGCCTACGAACTTTAAGTGAAAGGATCGGGAGTTGTATTTACGCACGGGGAAGGTATTAGCACCCCACGCGTCCGTCACAAGAGACGGCGGCCTTTAATCAAATGTGCAAATATGACTTCAATTTATATTCTTTTCCCTTTTTACGTTCTTATTTCTTTTTTATGCCTTTTTATGTTTTTATCTTTTTGTGGTCGACAAGGGCGTTTCCCTTTGCTTCTACGTATTCCTCAATTGTGATGAGAAAATCAGACCTACATAGATCTTTTGTGAACAAAGCATTTTGGTTAAGTTATTTTTTAGTTTTTATTGAATGAAAGGTCATTTAAGGCGTTGGACCATTAGACAATCTTTCGATTCTTTTGAAAAGTGAGAAAACATTAAGGCATTGGACCATTAATGATTTCTTTATTTTTGAAAGAGGTAACAAAGTTACATATTGATTTTAGGCTTTTTAGAAATCTACACTTAACCAATAAAAGCGGAAAAGACCATTTCAAGGCGTTGGACCTTTGAAAATGGCTTTTTTAGGCGATGACAAAAGTTTGGTTTATGAATTGATTTTAGCCTTAGTTTCACTTTGGTTATTAGTCGATTCGATTTAAGAAAGAGAAATCCCAAAGAAAAAATGTCCGATTGATTTTTTTGATTTATTTTACTAAAAGATATTTTTTATTATTATATTATTATTTTACCTCTTTTTGGTTTTCAACGTGGTTACGACATGACCGAACGGTCGGATTTCATTTTAACAGAAATTAACGGATGTTACAATTCAAATGATCGGTGGAAATTTATTTTATTTTTGATTAGGCGAGAAAATGACTTAAGTAAATGACTAAAGCACGTTAAAAATGGAAGAAAAGAAAACTGAAAGTAAACGAAATTAAAGTGAAAGTACACAAAATAAGAAATGAATTGAAAGTCTCGGATTCGAAAACTTACCCGTTGAAGAATGAAGAACGAATGAAGAACGGTGAAGAATGACGAAGAACGATGAAGAATTTCCAAAGAATCGCTTACGGAGGCAAGGGGTCTTGAACATTTTGAAACAGCTCCCCCTCCCCTATTTATAGGAAAAAAGGGAAGTGCTTGCCGCCGAGAGACTTAATGAAGAAGATTTCTAAGCGCACCCGAATTACTAAGTTCACCCCTCTTTTCGTATTTTACGGAAAAGTTACGGAAGCCTAACGGAAGTGTTTCGGATTTGATTTTCATCTTTTTTGTCTTCCCTTTCACCAATGTTAAGTGGAATATGCTTACCCAAGATTTTTGAAAATTTTACGGAAGCCACGGAAGCCCAGGAAACCATTTTTCAAAAATGTGGAGGAGCTTGCCGCCCAGTTGCTTCCTCCTTAAGCAACCCAACTTCCAAAATGTTCCAGAAGGGCCTAGACTTGAATTTCTATTTACACCCCTATCTTGATAAGTTCCCCCCTTCTTTGCTGATTCTTTTTCCGTAACGTTACGGAACCTTACGGATTACGTAACGATACTTGTTTTCTTTCCGTAATGTCACAAAACTTTACGGATTACGCAACCATCCCTTTTTTTTTTATTTCCGGAATGTTACGGAACCTCACGAATTGTGCAATGATGCTTTCTTTTGATTTCTGGCATGTCACGGAACTTCACGAATTGCCTAACGATGGGTGCCAAGTACCTTGAAGTGGTCAAACGAAAGTTGCATGCCACCAAACAGTGGTCCCCGGATGAAATTAGGGTATGGCAGTTGCCCCTCTTTACTTGTCTTTTATTGGAGATAAAAGGGAAGTAAAGATAAGACACTAATTTCGTTCCTCTCGGTTGACGAAAGTCACGGGTGACCATAAGATATCTCCGCATGCAACTGACTCGCTGTCCCTGGATGACAAAGGCGCAGAATTCGTCTATGCGCATTTACCACCCAACTTGCTGCTCTTGGATGATAAAGGTAAAAATGCGAGACCAACTGGTTCCCGCATGTCATCGGGCCCGCCGCCTCTGGATGACAAAAGGTGCAGAAGACGACGTTAGTCTCTGCGTGCTATCATACTTTGAGTCTTAGAGATAGCAAAAAAAGGTTTAAACGGATAACCACTCGGGTATCTCCGCATGTCACGTGACTCCAGTGTTAGTATGACAAAAATTGTCTGCGTGGAAGATGAAGTAAATCTCCACGTGTCAACGGGCTTGTTGGCCGCGATTGACAAAGGGTGCAAAAGACGATGTTAGTCTCTGCGTGATATCATGCTTTGAGTCTTAGAGATAGAAAAAGAAAGTTTAAACGGATAACCACTTGGGTATCTCCGCATGTCACGTGACTCCAGTGTCAGTATGACAGAAATTGTCTGCGCGGAAGATGACGTAAATCTTTGCGTGTCAACGGGCTTGTTGGCCGCGATTGATAAAGGGTGCAGAAGACGACATTAGTCTCTGCGTGCTATCATGCTTTGAGTCTTAGAGATAACAAAAGAAAGTTTAAACGGATAACCACTCGGGTATCTCCGCATGCCACGTGACTCCAGTGTCAGTATGACAGAAATTGTCTGCGCGGAAGATGACGTAAATCTCCGTGTGTCAATGGGCTTGTTGGCCGTGAATGACAAAGGGTGCAGAAGATGACGTTAGTCTCTGCGTGCTATCATGCTTTGAGTCTTAGAGATAGAAAAAGAAAGTTTAAACTGATAACCACTCGGGTATCTCCGCATGTCACGTGACTCCAGTGTCAATATGACAGAAATTGTGGGGCGGCCGACAAAAGCGAGGCTCTTGCTCCTACGTATCCTCAATAAGGAACTCAGACCTACGTAGTTTTGGATAACTTGTGAGACTAAAAGTAGTCTCGGTGTTTTCTTCACTAAAATGTGAACATGCTTTAGTAAAGAGAGAAAACTTCCAACTAATCAGAGCAACATATGCTTTTCAGATGAAAAACAATGTGTCTACCGGGTAAGGGAAGTATACTGATGAAATCTTCTCATAACCATAAATGAGATTTTGGATGTTAGCATTTCGCTTCTAAATGAGCATTTAGAGGAAACACTGAGTTCAACAAAAATAGAAGAAAATCACTCAAAGTGTATCTATCTCACACGGGTAAGTGTTTCATTCTAATTCCGAACCATAGATATGCCATGACTTGATTTTGCAAATTATTTCCTATCAAATCAAAGATTACATGCATGATCATGGATCAATAGGACTTTTTCTTGGGAATGGTGTTTATTTGGTGGGAACTTTGGCTTTGAGTGTTTTTGACTTTTTCCTTTTCTGTTTTTGTTTAGTGTGAGGTGAACAAGTCACCGACGCACATGATTTAGGTTGGCAATCAAAGGGAGAGGACCACTTTAGGTCGTGGTTTCCTTTCTTTTACTTGGTGACAATTCTGTATTGTTCAGATATTGTCTGATCCAAAGACTTTTCTTCATATTTCTTCTGTTTTTATTCCGATCCTTGATCGGGAATTTTCTTTTTTTTTTTTGCTTTCTCTCGCTCTTTGATTGGGAATTTTCTCTTTTTGCTTCCCCTTTTTTGTTTTCTTTTGAGGGCAATGATTGACATTCTCACCCTGGGTCAAGATTTATGGTAAATTGGGATTTTGGCTCAAGGCTTGTAGCATTGCTGAACTTGATATATGTCAGGGTTTGGTTTGGTCCCAGGATAAAAGAGGATGTCCCACATTATTTCCATGAAAAAAATGCAATAATAATGATTTGGAAATTTTATGCAAAACTAATCATGCATGCACCTATGTGGACACTCAAGTGTCGAAAATTTTTTGGTCATGTGATGCTAGGGCTCATAATTAATTTTCCCTATTTTAGTCAACCCAGTGTTTCCAAAATATGTTCTTTTATCAATTTGTGCATTCATCCGAGTCTATCTTGGGTGTTTGGAAAAACTTTCACAGCATTTACCCTTCAAATGTGTACACACATTTTTTCTCAAAAACTGGTTATGATTAGTGAATTTTTCAAAGAAAAGTTGGAAATTATCTCTTTTCACGAGCATGTTTTTTAGCTAGACAACTCTTTATTCTTATTATTTCCCTTTTTCCTTCCTTCTTTTTCTTTCCTTACTTGCTCTCTTTTCCTTTTTCTCTTTTTTTCTTTTTTAAGTTATTTATCATTTGTTCATTTCCTCTCTCTTCTTCTTTTTTTTTTCTTTTTTTCTTTTTCCATGAGGTATTTTGCTACCTAAACATGTGTATATTTTTGTGAGGTATTTTACTATATACATGCGTGTCCAAGGTATCTTGCTACCTAAACATACATATATATGTTTTGTGAGATATTTTTGCTATATACATGCATATCCAAGGTATCTTGCTACCTAAACATACATACATATATATATATATATATATATATATATATATATATATATATATATATATATATATATATATATATTGTGAGATATCTTTTTGCTACATACATGCATATCTAAGGTATCTTGCTACCTAAACACACATACATATATTTTGTGAGGTATGACTACCTTCCTTGCTTGCGCTTGTTTTATTTAAATTCCTAGGATCATGAGCAACTAGGTGTGTCCTACTATGACTTGCGAAACAAAAGGTGATCAAATAACAAGCAGAAATTTAAAAGTTACTAGGTTGCCTCCTAGTAGCACTTCTTTAACGTCTTAAGCTGGACGCATGATGACTTGTCGGTCACGGACCTAGTACTTTGCTTACCTTTGGCTTTGGACTATGGTTGCCTATTGGTCGGTCATGTGTCGTAGGCAATGCTCTAACCTTTTTTGTGGATGAACTGAGATGAACTCTAGAGGTGGTGGTGGTGCGTTTGTTGCCCGCTGCCAGCCATCCCCAGGCTGCAGTGGTGTTTCGCCCTCTACCTGCCTGGGGGCACAATACTTCTTGATGAAAGCTCGATTATTAGGAGGCCTGATGACTTTGCTGGGGGTGACGGACACTCCGTAGAACTGACAGAGGCCCGTAATCAGAGTCGGAAGCCCTAGGACCCTGTTGGACTTCTTTGGGTCCACAGGGTGTCCTGCGGGCGCGATCCCTGCAAACAATAGATGACATCAAAAATCAATTGAGCGATGTGCATACTTACCTATGTCATGATGGTGTGACCTTGCTGGGGGGAACGGGCACCCTGTAGGACTGATAGAGGCCCGTAACCAAAGCTGGAGACCCTAAGGCCCTGTTGGATTTCTCCGGGTCCACTGGGTGTCTTGTGGGCACGATCCATGCAAATAGTAAATGGCATTAGAAATCAGTTGAACCATATGCATACTTACCTATGTCGGGACGACACAGACACACTGATACTTCCGCAATGGGAGATTGACATTACGGTCGCTGGGCAGAATGTTGCTAAGTAGCAACGTCATCCATATCTGTGTAATAGTGGTCATGTTGGTGCGCATGATCCACACTCGTCTCTTTGCAGCGGCACGGGTGAAATCTTGCCCCGGTATGCATAGTAGCTGCACGATAGCCTCCTCCTCTGGTTGTACTTGCATAGTTGGCCCTCCTCCAGGATCAGGGGGTGGCCCAGGAACTGATAAAAGGAAACTACTGGCCCCTTAACCGGGAGTGCAAGTCTCGGTCAAGCATTTAAGGGCAGAGGACCTTAAATTCTCTTAAGGTACAGATCTGGAGCCCTCTGAAAGCGAGGACGCGTAGCCCTCTAAAGGCAAGGGAGTGTGCAGCCCTCCGAAGGCGAGGACGTGCCACCCTCTAAAAGTGAGGACGTGTAGTCCTCTAAGGGTGAGGGCGTGTAGCCCTACGAGGGCGAGGACGTGTAGCCATCTGATGGTGAGGGTGTGTAGCCCTCTGAAGGCAAGGACATGTAGTCCTCTAAAGGCGAGGACATGTAGTCCTCTGAAGGCGTGCAGTCCTCTGATGGTGAGGACATGTAATCCTCTGATGGCGAGGACATGTTGTCCTCTAAACGCGAGGACGTGTAGTCCTCTAGAGGTAAGGGCGTGCAGCCCTCTAAAGGCGAGGGCATGCAGCCCTCTGAAGGCGAGGACATGCAACCCTCTGAAGGCAAGGGCGTGCAACCCTCTGATGGTGAGGGCGTGTAGCCCTCTAAAGGCGAGGACGTGTAGTCCTCTGTAGGCGAGGGCATGTAGCCCTCTGAAGGCGAGGACGTGTAGTCCTCTGAAGGTGAGGACATGTAGTCCTCGGAAGGTGGGGGCGAGCAGCCCTCTGAAGACGAGGGTACTAGTACCCAAGGGTCCATCCTTATGAGAAAGCAAGAGATCAACTCATCGAGAGAGCCGGTCATCCCAAATTCAAAAGATTCGGACATTTAGATGTAGGAAATCTATGACGTTTACATGAATTTTAGGGATGCAGATGCATGCAACCTTTGTCGTGAAATTTGGTAAATGAGGACTTCATATGAAACAATACAATGTAATGGAAAGTTGTACAATGTTCATGACATTCTTTCCCTATTTTGTGATTTTGATTTTGATTTGATTTTTTTGGAAAACATAGATTGATTGTCCTTTTGAAAGAGGTGATAGTCCATGCAACCTTATCCTATCTTTTGCAAATCTCTCCGGGAACTCCCTCAGAGTGTGTGTTCTGTTTGATTTAGTCACTTGACCATTTTGGAGTGACAGCAATGGAGTCATTTGACGTTTAATCAATCCATTGAAATTCCAGGGTTTGTCCCTTTTTTTTTGTTTAAAAACATCGACGGGTAAGAACTTTTGATCTGCCCCTATGTTCACTTGAGGCTCATGCACGATGCCCCTCATTACCCCAGTGTATGACTTTGAGGTACCAATTTTTATCTTTCGTCATGACCTTGTAGTTGGGAACCTATTGGGTGTGAACTTCTAATATGCCCCTAGGTTTACTTAAGGCTCATGCACAGTGCCCCTCATTGCCCCAGTGTAAGGTTTTGAGGTACCAATTTTTATCTTTCGTCATGACCTTGTAGCTGGGAACCTATTGGGTGGGAACTTCTAATCTGCCCTTAGGTTCACTTGAGGTTCATGCACGATGCCCCTCATTGCCCCAGGGTAGGGCTTCGAGGTATCAATTGTTGTCTTGTTTTCATAACCTTGTAACAAGGAAGAACGAAAGAAGCGATTGATTCTCGAGAAATAATTGAAGGATTTTTTTCAGTTGATGGATTAAGTCAAATGACTCCTATTCTCGATAACTCACTTCTCTCTAAAAAAGACAAACTTTCTAGAATGATAAAATGAGGTCACATGAATGTTTATATTTTTACTTGAAAACACAGTCAATCAAATGCCCTTTTTTTTCTTTTTGAACTTTTTTGCTTTACTTGTCGTTTTACGGCACCCCACCAACATGCAGGACGAGTAATCTCTGATTGAATGGTCTTGGAAGTCAACACTCAGGAGCGCAGGTCGCTTTGAGCAAACAAACCAATGGCTTACACTCACATTCCGGTGGAAGTTGAATAAGCAAAGATGTGTTTGTGAAAGGATGAGAGAGACAAGGATGTCAAATTCATCCATTATTTAGCATCGTAATTGTGGTTTACAATAATGGCATAAACTTGAAAATCCTGATGAGTCATTAGAGACATCTAACAACAGCTTTCAAAATTGCCCCATGTGTGGTGTCGCTTGTCAATGTTAGGATTCACAAGCGATTCTCCTCAAATTTCAGCCAGCCCGCATCAATTGGACCTTTGCACCTTACGCTTTGAGGTCATATAGTGCTCAATGGAATGCCCCGGGGCTTCTCCATGACAAGCACACGTTGCGTTCGAGTCGTATCCTCGGAAAAATGGAGGTTAAGGAAACCTAGCAGAGGTTATGGCTACCATTGCATTATCGAGTGGATATGGGAGCAAGTCAGCATAGGACACCAAAATTGGGGTGAATTCTACAGTTTTTTTTTCACTGCAAAACTCATTTCTTGGTTGGTGTTTTGGTTTGTGCTAAAGGCGGTGTTTAGCATTGGTAGGTGGGTTTTGTGGTTTGATTTAGGGATGGCTTTTGTGGATAACTGGGTGGTGGGTAAGGAGATGGGTTGTTATTGGCTGAGTAATGACATTGTTGGGTTGGTAGGAAACTTGGCCGTATAGGAATGGCAACTGCAGCATGGGTTTCTTCTTCATTCTCACCCTCTTTATTTGCCCCAGTTTTCTCATTTTTCCAAGCAGGATGATTAAATTTTCCTCTTTTTAGACCCACTTCGATCCTTTTGCTGGCGAAAACCAAATCTGTAAAACTTGAAGATGTGTAACCCACCATTTTTCATAGTAGAACACCGGTAACGTGTCTACTATCACTGTGATAATCTCTTTCTCTGTTATTGGGGGCGCTACTTGAGCTGCCAGGTCTCTCCATCTTTGGGTGTATTCTTTGAAGGATTCACGCTTCTTTTTGCACATGTTCTATAGTTGCATCCTATCCAAAGTCATATCAGAATTGTACTGACACTGCCTAACAAAAGCAACCATTAGGTCCTTCCAAGAATGGACTCGGGAAGGTTCCAAGTTAGCATACCAGGTAACAGCTACCCCAGTAAGACTTTCTTGGAAGAAATGTATTAGTAGTTCCTCATCTTTTGCGTATGCCCTCATCTTCCGACAATACATCTTTAGATGATTCTTGGGGCAAGTAATCCCCTTGTACTTGTCAAAGTCTGGCACCTTGAACTTGGGAATGACCATGTTTGGGTATTAGGAACAACTCTTCTAGGTTAGCAAGGGCATAATCTTCACCTTCTTCAATGGCCCTGAGCCTTTCCTCTAGATGATCCAACTTTCCCATTTCTGCCATAGCATGAGGGTTTTTACTTGTTGTGGAATGCAAGAGGTGTGGTTGTGAGTGATACTGAGGGCCCTCCAAAGTGTCTTGCAGGAGTATACCACCAACTGCTCACCCTTCAGTGGCATATCCGAGGCAAGGCTCGAAGTCGACTAGATTGTGGTGGGGCATTCCATGTGTCTCCCCTATGGGTTGAGAGACATGTGCATGATCAGCTTGAGGTTGTTGGCTTTCAATGAGTATGGGAGCGGAGTTATTGACATCCTCCTTGGGAGGCGAGCCATATGGTGGGAAGGCGTGCTTGTTTTGAATTTGCACATCATAGGGCCGTCCGTACTTCCCAAATCTTTGCCCACCATATCTGAGGTTGGATGATTCATTTGGTTGAGATCAGATGGGGGCATCGGGTTTACCTTAGCAACAGCGCTGGTAGCGGCAACTGCAACCGTATTGGCTTCCATTATCTTCTTCATGCTCATCATGGCCTCCATCATTGTGGCCATTTGCTCTTTCATGGCCTTCATGCCGGCCTTCCTCTACTCTTGCACCTCCTCTACTTCACTCATTACTCTAGCTCTAGCACGAGTTTGGTAAGGGCACCATAAAGTGTGTTCTTTTCTTTTTGATAACAATGATTAAGTTCATTTTTTTTCTAGGAAAGAATGCAATGAGCAATGCAACCAATGAAAAGGATGGATGTATGTGAATGATGCATAGTTGAAGTATTGCGAATTTTTACGCAGGACATGGGGTTGAATCAATTTAGATTTTTAACATGGTCCATGACATCTTTGTCACTGGAAGTAACAAGGACATGAACAGTCCTGGATGTGTTTGGCAGTAGATGAAGCAGTGATGTAACTCGATCCATCTTTTGCCCCAATTTTTGCAAGATGGTTACTTCCATACTTCAACTTGAGTTGATGAACTTTTTTCGAAAAAGCATGAGCTTAGTTTAACCCTATAATCCATGGAATGGCAATTCTGATCGCCAATACTTCAACAACCTTTCATAGGGATGAATGACTCGGGCATACTTTAAGCTATGCATGGAAAATGTAATTATGAGATTGGGATGCCCAGAGAAACATCATTTCCTAGTTAACCACGCATTAGGTACCATGTTCACTCATTTTGTTTTTAAGTGAAACGGGTTTATGATCCCAGCATGGTTGGCTCATGGTACCGAATATATGCAACCAAGAATGTATCATGAATTTTCATGCTTCCCTTCTTGTTTTTGTTTTGTAGAGGAAAATGCAAGGACCATGCATGAGCAAACGTGAAAACAAAAGGTATGCAGTTTGTAGAACAAAAAGTATGTTGAACACATACGCATGATGATGCAATGACTCATGCAAAATGTGATGTTGGAATATGATAACGGACAAATGCAGGAACGATATTATGATGCCATGAAGAGATGCTTATGCGATGCGTGATATGAATGCATTTATGTACACGAGAGCTCGAAAAATTATCTCTTCTTACTTGCACATTTGGGGACCTAGTGCCCCATGTGTACAGTTAAGAAGGTGATATAGACCTTCCGGCTTCCCGAGACCAACATACAGTGCATGCTAGAGATAACATGCGGGAGTGACTTGATTCACACTGATTTTTTGGAGTAAAAACGTGGGATAAACTCATTTTATTCAGAAAGTTTATAACTAGTCAAGATCTGAGTGACAATACAAACTTTCCTAGTTGTTTCTAATTATATGGGCCATTAAGTCTATCATATGCTGACAATAGCTGAGAAGTCCGTGGATCTCCTCGGGGGCGGAGTAGGTGTCTGCCATTGCTTTAGCCTTGGCTAGTAATCGGGGAAGTTCTTGACTCCCGTTCAAGGTAAGAGCAAATCGGTCCATCCACATTGTTGCCTCTTGGTGTAATGAGTTGATCACCCTTCCTCTAGCCTCCTTTTCCGCATACACTTGGGCATACTCGTCCGCCACTCTATGCTCGTGAGCCGTAGCTAGATTTAGTTCTTCTTGGTACTTGCTGATGATAGCTAACATGTTGGTCTCCGTCTCGCATAAACGCTGAGACAAAATTCTTTTGGACCTCGAGCAAGCCTTCAACTCATCCTTCAAGATCAAACTGTCTACCCGCGATTGGTCCCTTTCCTCCCTCCGGAGCTTAAGCTCACTGTTACTACCCCACAGAGCCCCTCGAAACTTGTTCCGGCCGTGCTCTTCCCTACGAGCCCTCTTGGTCTCTTGTTCTAAGGCCTTGATGGTAGCTATATTTACATCCCTCAGTTTGGCATTCTCCTTTCGGATCCTAAGAGCCACTGATTTGAACCTTTCTTTGACTGTTTGAGCTTGCTCGAGTCCTGTCCTAAGGGCCTGCACCTCTTCATCTTCCTCCGGTGCCTCAACTTCTTCCCTTTTAGCGGTCCTCAGACTTGGGAGCCAATCCAAACCTTGCACGTGGGCTTTCAACCACTTACGGTAGCCACCAATGGGCCCATTGTTGCTGCCTTTGAGCTCTTTGTCCTTCTTTTGCACCACTTCCCATGCTTTGCGGACCTTCCGAAGTGTCTCCACGTTGGTCTCACTGAACCCTCGTGAAATGACAGGTGTGAGCTCTTCCTCTAGTGGCGCCCCTCTCATAGGGTAGCCAAGTTGCCTTATAGCAAGAACGGGATTGTAGCTGATGCAACCCTTCGTCCCCATCAAGGAAACATTTGGAAATCCTCCGCATGAAATAAGAACTCTGGTTCTTCCTTCCTTCCATCGAGGGAACCAGTTGACATATGCTCTTTCTTTGCTTGCTAAGAGTTGGTCCCAATTCACCCCTCCTTTCTCTGTGCATGAACGGTGGCTTTCTAGTGGGCAAGCATGCCTCACCTCTTGGCGAAAAAGGTGTGAAACCAACCATACATAAAGAGTTGGAGTACAGCAAAAAATCCTCGTACTGCTCTTCTCACATCTTCGGTCGAAGGTGTCATATAGGTCGGCTAACATAGCGACAACCGGGCTTTCCTTGTGGTTATGATAGGCGAGAAAAGCGTCGATCGCTGCTAGGTCTGCCAACCCATCCACATTCGAAAAGAGGACTCCTCCGAAGATCAATAGTGTGAGAATATCTATGAACGGGGCCCACTCGTCTTTACCTGCCAAGATTCTTGCTTTTGCCTCCAAATATTTTCTCGGTATTCCAACCACCCCATTTTCGACTTTCTTTTGGCGGTCTAATTCATGCGCCGAGATTTGGACAATTTTAGAAATTCTAGCTAATGAGGGATAGAACCCTGAGAAGAGGTGTGGTTTCCTTCCCCCTAGAGGACATCCTAGGATTTCTTCGAATTCTTCCACCATGGGTGATAGCTGGAAGTCCCCAAAAGTGAAGCACCTCAACGGCTGATCATAATACTGGGCGAGGGAGGCAATGGACTCTATGGAGACTTCTACCATGGCTAGGTCCCAGATTTTACCGTAAGCTTTGTGAAAAGCTTGCCACTGGAGCTAACCCATCAAGTGCCCTAGCTCTTTTAGGTTGGTGATTCCTAGGCTCTTGACCTTGACTTGATAGAACCTCTTTTTAATTGAAGGCTTTTGACTTGATCCCATGTTTTACTAAAGTGAAACAAAACCCAACGTGAATCAAAACTCCGACATCTATCATGGGTGGAATGGATGAATGCATGAAGAAATGCATATGATACAGATGCAATTTATGAACACGGGAGCTCGGGAAATTGTCTCCTTCTTAGATACAACGTCTTGGGTAACACATTGCCCAACGTATGTATTTAAGAAGGTGACACAGACCTTCTGTTGGATTGCCAAAGAGAGGGGATTAAGACGGGACCCACGCATGATGCATATGTGAAAGGTACAACACGGGGATGTACATAGTACGATAATATTCACAAACAAATATAAGCAAAAGGGTACTTAACACTTATGCATGGCAGAATGAAAAAATGGCACGCAACGTGTTTGCCCCGTGCCCCTATTTATGGGACCTATATGGGAGGGAGCTAAAAAGGCTTTTAGTGATATTCCCCAAGGTGGTCATATCTCGCTTGATGGTCTCTAGAGGTATCATCCCCTTCGAAGAACATATTGCAGCAGTAGGGACTACTAGCAACAATATGTTATCAAAGAGAAAAGCTCTAGATGAGGGTTCACTGTAATCAAGCAAGTCGGAGACCTAGCATGATCACAGTGTGTGCAAATAGTGTTGGTGTTTGTGTGCATCAAATGAATAAATATTTACCTCATGCATACATTTTAAAACACACTAAAGCATCAAAGAGTTATATACAAAGAACGCAAGAAAAAATAAAGGGAACCTACAAAGGAGAAAGTCATGATAAAACTTTGCACAAGATTTAAATGGCCTAACTCTCTAAAAACAGTCCCCAGTGGAGTCGCCAACTGTCGCAACCTACCCTTCGGCGGGAGGGCGACGCGGGGCTCGTGGGTGCGTCTTCCAAGAAAGGAATACGCGTGGAGTCGCCACCAACGTTTATTTGAGGAAAACGTCGGAAAAATCGGAAAAGACGTAGCCTACGAACTTTAAGTGAAAGGTTTGGGAGTTGTATTTACGCACGAGGAAAGTATTAGCACCCCACGCGTCCGTCACAAGAGACAACAGTCTTTAATCAAATGTGAAAATATGACTTCAATTTATATTCTTTTCCCTTTTTACGTTCTTTTGTCCTTTTTATGCCTTTTTATGTTTTTATCTTTTTGTGGTCGACAAGGGCATTTCCCTTTGCTCTTATGTATTCCTCAATTGTGATGAGAAAATCACACCTAGGTAGTTCTTTTTTGAACAAAGCGTTTTGGTTAAGTTATTTTTTAGTTTTTATTGAATGAAAAGTCATTTAAGGCGTTGGACCGTTAGACAATCTTTCGATTCTTTTGAAAAGTGAGAAAACATTAAGGCATTGTACCATTAATGATTTCTTTATTTTTGAAAGAGGTAACAAAGTTACATATTGATTTTAGGCTTTTTAGAAATCTACACTTAACCAATAAAAGCGGAAAAGACCATTTCAAGGCGTTGGACCTTTGAAAATGGCTTTTTTAGGCGATGACAAAATTTTGGTTTATGAATTGATTTTAGCCTTAGTTTCACTTTGGTTATTAGTCGATTCGATTTAAGAAAGAGAAATCCCAAAGAAAAAATGTCCGATTGATTTTTTTGATTTATTTTACTAAAAGATATTTTTTATTATTATATTATTATTTTACCTCTTTTTGGTTTCCAACGTGGTTACGGCATGACCGAACGGTCTGATTTCATTTTAATAGAAATTAACGGATGTTACAATTCAAATGATTGGTGGAAATTTATTTTATTTTTTGATTAGGCGAGAAAATGACTTAAGTAAATGACTAAAGCACGTTAAAAAGGAAGAAAAGAAAATTGAAAGTAAATGAAATTAAAGTGAAAGTACACAAAACAAGAAATGAATTGAAAGTCTCGGATTCGAAAACTTACCCGTTGAAGAATGAAGAATGAACGAAGAACGGTGAAGAACGATGAAGAATTTCCACAGAATCGCTTACGGAGGCGTTACGGAAGCACTTCGACTCGATTTTTCTTCACGAAAACATGTTTTTTTGCCCAAAATAGCCGAAATGCATAGCCAAAAGGGGTCTTGAACATTTCGAAACAGCTCCCCCTCCCCTATTTATAGGAAAAAAGGGAGGTGCTTGCCGCCCAGAGACTTAATGAAGAAGATTTCTAAGCGCACCCGAATTACTAAGTTCACCCCCTTTTCGTATTTTACGGAAAAGTTACGGAAGCCTTACGGAAGTGTTTCGGATTTGATTTTCATCTTTTTTCTCTTCCCTTTCACCAATGTTAAGTGGAATATGCATACCCAAGATTTTCGAAAATTTTACGGAAGCATTACTCAGTTGCTTGCCACGGAAGCCCCGAAAATCATTTTTCAAAAACGTGGAGGAGCTTGCTGCCCAGTTGCTTCCTCCTTAAGCAACCCAACTTCCAAAATGTTCCAGAAGGGCCTAGACTCGAATTGCTATTTACACCCCTATCTTGATAAGTTCACACCCCTTCTTTGTTGATTCTTTTTCCGTAACGTTACGAAACCTTACGGATTATGTAACGATACTTGTTTTCTTTCTGTAATGTCACAAAACTTTACGGATTATGCAACCATCCCCTTTTTTTTGACTTTCGGAATTGTACGGAACTTCATGAATTGTGCAACGATGCTTTCTTTTGATTTGCGGCATGTCACAGAACTTCACGAATTGCCTAACGATGGGTGCCAAGTACCTCGAAGTGGTCAAATAAAAGTTGCATGCCACCAAACAATGGTCCCCGGATAAAATTAGGGTATGACAGTCACCATAACAGCCCCTATCAACAAGGGCCCGCAACTCCTTCACCACACTATAAGTACTAGGTTCCCTCATACTCTCTCAACATGCATTCATACGCTTTACGCTATCGAGGAGACACAAATGCTTACAAACTCATGTATTCTCTCTTACTATCCTAACTCATATACTTACTTGAGCGTCAGAGTCCTTTGTTTTGCAGGCCCCCCTTTCTATCCTCCTAACAAAGGTCATTCTTCAGGCGATGTGTGAAGTCCAGGAGCCCACCTTAGCCATGTCCACCCTGATGTGTACTAGCTCCAGATTTTGTCATGTACATTTGGCGCCCCCGTGGGGACACCAGGAGGATCAACACAGGAATCACGATGCGAACATAATAAGAGACAGAGCAGACAATTAAGGAAGGCAGAGACACAACCAGCCAAGACACGATTGACAACCTCCACAAAAATAGGAACCCGCCCAAAAAATAAAAGGTGTAATCAATACCATTGCAAGCTGATTCTCCTATGGAGGACAGTCTAGCCAGTCTCACAAGTGCCACCTCCACGCCATCCAAGACATCGACATCAACTATGTCGATACACCATCACCATGAAGTCTCCCTCCTATCACTTTCACTGATAGAGACTTCAAGGGTATCAACCCTATCAACTAAGATGACCGCATGGTTATCTCCATCATAATCGCCAACTTCATGGTGTCCAAGGTCCTCATCAACTAGGATAGATCCACCAACATCTTATATTGGAAGACATTCCAGATACTTGAAGTTTTGCCTAACACCATCTAGTCTCACATCGGCCCATTCCTCGCCTTCGCAGGGGAACGAGTAGAGACCAGAGGCTACATCGACCTTATGACCACCTTCGTTCAACGCCAACTCTTCAGGAGCTTTACAAGTAGGTATTTAATCATTAATGCCAATACCTCTTACTTTGCTTTGATTGGTAGGAAAACACTCAACAAGCTCTCCACACAGCATCTGAAGATGAAGTTCCCCACCTTGATGGGAGAGATCATGATTGTTAAGGTAGATCAAAAGCAAGCACGATAGTGCTACGCAAAAAGATTGAAGGTGGCACCTTATCCTCCCACTAGGGAGCCTGCCAAACCTCACCCCACAACGGATGGCATTACTCAGGTCATGAGTGTTCACGAAGGGTCTCCAGTCCGAGCCTTGATTGTCTACCAAGACAGCCTTGACGTTGAATTCGATGTAGATCCACGCGATGACACTTCAGATAGAGGCCTAAAGCCTCTTGAAGAGCTCATCAAACTATAGCTCAAACCTAAACCTAGGTAGTGAACACAGCTCAACAGGGACCTCACCAACCATGAGCATAGACATATCGTTGATGTCCTACACAGTAAGATGAACCTCTTCACTTGGTAGGCATCTGACATTCTGAGAATCCACCCCAACATTATCTACCACAAGCTCGCCAGTTTCCCCCAGGTCAAGCCGGTATCACAAAAGAAAAGGAAGATAGGAGAAGAATGACACAAAGCTGTTACAGAAGAAGTGGAAAAACTCCTCAATGACAGCTTCATCAGAGAAGTCAGATATTCCACCTAACTCACCAACATTGTTATGGTAAAAAAAGGCCAACGATAAATGGCGAATGTGCACTGACTATACTAATCAGAACAGGGCGTGCCCCAAGGATGCATACCCTCTGCCCAGCATCGACAAGCTAGTCGATGGATCGTTTAGGTTCCAAATGCTAAGCTTCCTGGACACCTACTTTGGATATAACCAGATCTGGATGCACACTCCAAATGAGGAGAAAACGGCATCCATCACTTAAAATGTCAACTTCTGCTATAGGGCTATGCCTTTGGTCCTAAAAAATGCAGGCGCTACATACCAGAGATCAGGTGAAATGTCGCGGGTCTATGTCGACGACATGGTCGTCAAGTCTTAGAGCATAGCCCAACACGTGGCAGATCTGAAAGAGGTCTTCGAAGAGCTCTACAAATACGACATGCACCTCAACCCTGAAAAATGTACTTTCGAGGTCGGCAGAGGCAAGTTCCTAGGCTTTATGATCACACATCAGGGAATAGAAGCCAACCTCAACAAATGCACTGCTATTTTGGAGATGCACTGTCCTACTAGCATCTAGGAAGTCTGAAAGCTAAATGGAAGATTAGCAACCCTGTCCAGGTTTCTCCCTAAGCTCGCCAAAAAAGCGAAGTCGTTATACAAATTGCTCAAGAAAATGAGTCATTCCTATGGGACGTACCCTTACTTCACAAAGAAATGCAGGCAATGTCAAGAGTTTGCAGTCATTTTTGCCACCCCTCTTGACAATCTCCATAGTCTGAGCTCCCATTGGCCCTTTGCCATATGGGGAATGGACATACTTGGACCACTGCCAAAGGCCATAAGAGCAGTTAAATACCTACTGATGAGGCTAGGTGTCAAGCACCTTGTCACATCTATCGAGCATCCTCAAACCAATGGCCAGGCAGAGACAGCCAATAGAGTCATCCTCAGGGCCGTATGCACAAGACTCGACAAGTCTAAGGGCCTATGGAAAGAAGATCTCCCCATACTCTAGGCCTACCATTGTTCACCCCAGACATCAACCAATGAAACTCCTTACTGACTCACATAAGACACAGACACCATGATTCCCATTGAAGTCAGGAAACCATCAACAAGGATATTGTTGTTCCAATAGCAGCGAAATGAGGAAAACATAAGGGTAGAACTCGAGACAATAGATGAAGTCTAAGAAATGGCCAGGATCAGGGAAGAGGCTTCCAAGCTCTGAGGAGCATGGACATAAAATACAAAGGTTTAACCACGAACCTTTCAACCTGATGACCTCATATGGCGAGTTCGAGGCCAAGCTAGCAAAGACCCTTAAGTAGGAAAGCTCGGTCCCAACTAGGAAGGCCCATTCATGGTCACAACAAGCTTAGACAACACAGCATACAAACTACAAGAATTGGATGGCAAAGTATTTCCAAGAACATGGAACGCCACCCACCTGAATTTCTACTTTAGTTGACCTAATGCAAAACTAGATGTTATTCTTTTTTTTCCTACTCAAGTCTTTTTTCCCAAAAGAGAAAAAATATGGGTTTTAGCTTGAGAGGTTTTCATGAGGTACATCTAAGATAACAAAGGGAATTTGTACTCAATCAAATACATTGAATAAAATTCTGCATCCCTTCATTTTCATAATTTTCTTGTGTCTTCAAGACAGGTACATCCGTGGTTGCAGCTCCACATGCTTGTCAAACCCAAGGTCCACCCTTGGTGAGTCTTGCCAAAATCTAGGATAAATGGGTCATTGGTCATTTTCCAAAGGGATCACAAAATCAAAGGTCCACCTTTGGTGAGTCCTACAGGCTTATGCACACCGTCTCCAATACGTGCCACTCCATGAATGACAGGTATGCAAGAGCATGACATGTGCACTAGGCTCGTCAAACCCAAGTTTTGCCCTTGGCGAGTTTCTCCAAAACCTAGGATGAACAATTCCCTAATCAATTCTCTAAACACATCATGTCTCCATGAGTGACACGTACGCAAGAGCACACCACCACGTCTCCAGTACGTGCTTCTCCATGAGTGACATGTATGCAAGAGGACGCTACCATGTCTCTTGTACGTGCCACTCCACAAGTGACACGCATGCAAGAGCACAACACCACATCTTCAGTACGTGTTGTTCCATGATTGACATGTATGCAAGAGCATGACACATGCACTACACACACCAGGCTCATCAAACCCAAGGTTCGCCCTTGGTGAGTCTCCTCAAAATCCAAGACGGACGTGTCTCTGGTCGATTCTCCAAAGGCTCATCAAACCCAAGGTCCACCCTTGGTGAGTTACACAGGTTCGCCAAACCCAAGGTTCATCCTTAGTAAGCCTCGACACAGCTCTACAGGCTTGTCAAAACCCAAGGCAAACATGACCCTGGTCCAAGGCTCACTAAACCCAAGGTTCATCCTTGGTGAGCCCTGCTTTTGTTAAGTTCCACATCTATAGGAACTCAAGGTATGCATGGTCTACCGTTGACAATATTTTCTATGCAGGAACACCCTTGGTAGAAACTCCTACAAAAACCCAAGGTTTACCCTTGGTAACCACTCATACAAAAACCCAAGGCACCCCATTGGTCAGCTTACTCCTTAAGAACCACGATGACCACAATCAAAGGTCCATGTTCCACAAGATGAACTACTAGCACAATGGTTGGCAAGACCTTCAATCAGGTGCAAATTACACTAACTCCTTACAAGCATCATAGGAGAAACTCCGCAAAGTGAAAGGACCTTTAATCAGGTTGAAATCAAACCTGAGATGATTTCATCTACCTCTTTACGTCACACAACACCACCAAGGCCTTCCTTCCTACATCACCAAGGCCTTGCTTCGTACATCACCAAGGTCTTGCTTCCTACATCACCAAGGTCTTGCTTCCTACACTGTCAAAGATTTCATTATCACCACAATGACCTATTCATACTACCACAAGTGACAAAGCATTGCATAGACAAAGGCAAACACACAAGACATATAAGAAATGCAAAATTCGTCAACAAAAGGTAAAGCATGTGCATTGAAGAAAAATAATAATTGTCATCATTACAAGGCCTATGCGGCTAAAATCCAAAATGAAGAAAAGAAGAAAATAAATAGCAAGCAGCCTAAGCATCAGCATGATTAGCATCCTTCTCCTCAACAACAATAGTTTCCTCGTCAAGCATAATAACATCCTTCACGTCCTTGAAAGGGTCAAAAAGACCCAAGTCAAGGTCTTTGGTGAAGAACCTGGCCTGCCTGATAGCCTTTTGAAAGCCTTTTTCATGCTACTCCCAAACCTTCTTCTTATACATTATTAGCTCTTCCTCAAGCTCCTTGTTGGCCTCCTTCTCCTTAGCCACCCACAAGTCAGACTCTTCCAGCCTAGACTTAGACTCTTTATGTCGGGTCTTTAACTTAGTAACCACATTGGCATGCTTGTCCCTCTCTACCACAATGTCTTCCACCTTGCCAAGCAAGTTCTTTTTCTCTTCCTACAAGCCCTTGCAGTGTGCGGATAGTTCATCATTGTCCAACCTTGTGTGCAACAACTTGGCCAAGACACTACCAACCATAGAAGGCAGTTGGTGGTTCGACCTCACAACTTCATCAAAGGAAATGGAGGCGTTAGCTACCTTAGGGTCCTCATATTTCCAACTCGTGTTATTAGTAGCCCTCCATTTGGCGACCTTCATCTCCAAGGATGAAACTTTGCATAGAGCCTCTTGGTGTTGTTGTCCATTCTCCTCCAAAAGCACCAAACTTCTCTAGAGGAAGACTTTGGCAGAGTCCGTAGCATTCTGCACCCCAGCTGACCGAATAAGGTTCTTATCAAAGGTTGACACAAAGCCTATCGGGTTCTTCTGCTCTGGTTTGTAATTCGCTCCCCATAGTGAATCAACATCGCTCGGGGTGTACAAGTGACCAAAAGAGATATGGGGATGAGAAGATGAGGAAGGCAATGCAGTAACCAACACGACAAAGGATGGAACCAATGGAGCCAAAGCAGGAGGAGGTGACATCATAGGAGCATTGGTCGCCACACCAACACTCAAGGGTATGGCAGCGGTGGATGAAGACACTGCAACAGAACCGGCTGAAGTAGTTGGTGCATCAACTCTAGTAGCACGAGTAACCTCCTAAACAGGTATGTTATGAGGAGGTGAAGAAGCAAGAGTAACAACAACAACTACAGTGGAAGCAAAAGCCTCGCTAGCTGCTGGAGTCGGAGAAACATCTTACAAACTCAGAAGGTGACCCGAACAGGCATCAACCCTACAGCTTGCCTCAGAGCACGAAGGCTTGAAGGGGTCTTTGACTTCTTGTGGCCTGACACCCTAGTGTCATCATCTCATTTCCTTTTAGCCAAAACACAAGAAGGAGCACCGGGGGCGACCTCGGCAGTAACAAGAACAGGACCAACCTCATTAGTAGGTTGACCCCTTTCTCTAGCAGTAGGGGCGACAGTGGATGGTGGCACAGTCCCACTAGCAGGTCCGCCCTGCTTCACAAGGAGTCTCCAAGCAAAGTCACCCATAATTCCTACAAAATAAGCAACAACAAATGCAACAAATTTCAATTGAAGTCATGATGCAATTCAAACACAAATAAGGAAGACAAGACAAGGTAAAACATTTATCGTCTAAGGTAACAAAAGGATTGCTCGCCGAGGGAAGAGATAGAATGGTCCATGCATCTAGCGAGGCCAATAGATGTTCCAAAATAGCTTTGTCGACCTTATCCAAAAAGGTCAATAGATCCTCATCAAATGACTTGAACCTGGATTGGTTAGACTACCAATAGAACGAGAAGTGGGGCTCCCTGTCCCTGTTAAACATAAGTGGCAAACCATCAGCCATGACATGAATAGCTAGGACCTCGAAGAAATAATCCTTGAAGTGGTGAAAGACGTTTGGGTTGAACTCAATCAGCTTCTTGGGCATGCTGTTCAAGGAGACCCAACCAATCTTGCCAGTCAACTTCATCTAGAAGAAAAACAAGAAGACCGACACACTAAGCTGGATGTTGAAGAAAGGGTACAAAATTTCAATGGCTCTCACCATGGCCCAACTGTTTGGGTGTGTTAGAGATAGGGAGAGCAACATGAAAAACATGAAGACTAAATCTTGAAGCTTGGAGAGAAGCTTGAAAATTTTTCATCTTTTACACGCCTAACTCCCTTGAGTGGCATTTCTATTGGTTGTTATATTCAATGTTGCATCTTAGTCCATATCATATCTTTTGTGCATCATGCATCATCATGAGTAAGTGAGACGAAAAGTTTCTAAGTTAGAAAAGTTTCTTAACAAGGCAAAACTCTTTGTTTTAATCCATTATAGCTTTATCGTAATCGATTACACAAGTTGTCTGAAGCTAGTAGAGTTATGTCTCGTATTGGTTTAATTGATTACAACCTTCTCATAATTGATTACATAGTTTTTTTGAGACAACGACTAACTTATTCAAGTGTCTATATATTAGTGGATTGCCTTGTGATATAATCAATTAATTCTCTTTCTATAAGTAGTTCAGAAGTGAGCGAGAACACTTTAATCAATTAGTTTGAGCATCTAATCAATTACATTGTTCTTGAGTTATTTCCAGGTGTTTGGAAGAACACTTTAATCGATTAAAAATATAATCTAATTGATAACTTCATTGAATTAATCGATTACCTTGTAGATTTAATCGATTATAGGTGGATATAACTATTTTCTCTATAAATAACCAACTTGTGTTCTCTTCAAAACAATCTCAAGATCTCAAAAATAAGTGAGTTGTGTCACTTTCTTGAGTTCAAGAAGAACACTTATTCAGTCAAGCAAGGTTTTGTGAAAAAGATTGATCAGGTTGTATCTATCTTTACTCTTGGTTTTCGTGTATGGTTTATCACATCTTTTTGTTTGTGCACGAATCGCTTAAGGCATGCTAGAATAGGTGTTTCTAGTTTGGGCTAAGAGTAGGGTTCTCTTAGGCTCTTATTCACAAAGGACCCTAGTGTTGGGTGCCTAAGTCTCTTTTCCGATGTGGGAATTGTAGATTGATTGTGATTGCTTTTAAGGATTCGTTATGCATAGTAAAAATCTAATTCTAGTTTTGGATTAGATAACTGGATTAGCTTCTCTGGTGATAGAGAGTGAACTAGTATTAAAAGGTTTTGTATCTCTTCTCTTGATCTGATCTTTATTTCTCATTCAAGTATTAATCAGTTTTCAAAAAGATTCAAGATATATCTTTGTTAAAAATGAAATAACTTTAATGAAGGATATTGTATAAAGGGTGGATTGATTATGTATTGATTGAGTTCAGTTCATGAAAAGTTTTGTGATACGATTTGTATAAAAGAAGCTTTTGTAACTTTGGTTTTAAAAGTTTTGTTTTTGAAAACCAATTCACCCTCTTCCCCTCTTGGTTCATTGAGTACCATCATCTTTTTTTAGGGTGGAGTTGGGAAGGGGCCACATTCAAGTGCTCAAGAAGAGCACACTGGATTGGTCAAGGGGAGAAAGAGACCCAAGACCTCAAATAGACACCGGTTCATAAAAAAAGGGTGGACTATCAGACGTCGCCCTTAAGAAAGGGAAGTCATCACTTCCTCAAGCTTGGACAATTATCTTGCAAGAGTCCTCAGGGTTTGCCAGCTTCATCTAGCGTTGTAGAGTAGCGACACTCACCTCAAAGGTAAGGGGGGACTTATACTTCAGAACATCATCCCTCACCCACTCATAGCCAGCAACGACAGGTGGGGACGATGGCGACCCAACACTATGGCTATGTCACACGTGGGGAGACGCCCTAATGTCCCCACCGTTTCTTCTTGCTCCCCGGAAATAGAAGGGGGGAGAATCATTGTGACCAAGATAGGCTCCCTGGATAGGGAAGTAATAAAAGGTCGCACCCTCTTACAGAGGCAAGAGGTGCCTCCACCATTACGACATGAAACCCTTAACTTATCCAAGGAAGAGGATTCGCTATCGGAGGCACCATGGCGAGTATACTCTGTGGAGGAACCGCTAATGGAAATGAGATAAAGGAAGAATAAAGGGAATGGCAAAGTCACGAGTGTAAGAGCAAAGAAGATTCAGAAAGGGAAGACGAAAATTTTGAAGTGACGGTGGCTACAAATCAAACATCCACTCTATTTAAAGAGGAGACAAACTTTTCAGTAACTCGCGGGAGCTGAAGTGGTGCCCTACATTTTCACACCACGACACAACCTCACTCACTGAGGCATTAAGTCTCTTGTACGTGCTCACTCCATTAGTGACATGTATACAAGAGTACTGCGCGTGCGCCACACACGCATGCCGCAACGAACAAGACATAACGTCTGCTTCAATGCATTCTCCAACAATCAGAAAAGGGCAGAGTTTCCAAATACAAAGGTCTCCCTCACCTAACATGTCAGACCTTGCTTGCAAAACCAAAAGCATGTCCACCCTGGAAAAACTTGATATAAGTAGCCTAGACAATACTTGTCTAGTCTGAGGGGCTTAACATGCTTGACAGACCTGCAATTCTCACATTGGTTGGGGTTACCACTCTCGACACCAGACAATACTTGTCGATTCTTGGGGGCTTGACCGACTCCTTACCCTCCAACTTGTCAAGGTTACTACCCCCGACATTAGACAATCTCCTTTGCTCGTAAGCCGGCTCAGAGCTTAGGGGGCTTATGTACTGCCCAAGGTCCACAAAGTACACATATCATGCTACGTGGCACTCCATTACACATGCCAACCCTCCATGTCATCCCTGGCGTAGGAGCACGAACACCCAACCCTTAGTAATTGGGCTCCCCAACCGACAGGTTATCTCTAACCTCTAAATTATTTGAATCTATTGTCATCCCTTTATCTCTTGGTAGGTGTAACACCTCGTCTTTCGTAAAATAAATTAAAAGAGTTTTATTTAAAAAATAATAGGATTTTTAGAAATTAAATAAATGAGAAGAAATGTTTTTTGTTAATTAAAATAATGATTTCATAGTATTAAAAAATAAATAGAGTAAAATGATATTTTAGAAAATAAAGGAATGTTTTAATTGGTTATTTATTTAATATAAGAGTAAAATAGATTTTTTTTTATAAAATGATAAAATAAAGGAAAATAGAGTAAATAATAGACTCAAAGTACCTTAGTTGTAAATAGAGACATACTAGGTCATTTTTTGCAATTACGATAAGTCTCTAAGCTCTTTCTTCCTCCCAAATTCGTTGTCCTTTCTTCTTCTCCCAAAATTCTCTATTTTTTGCGCATACATCCAAATCTGTCTCAGTAAAATTATGATCTTGGACATATTAACCATTGGATCATCCTGAAATTTACGCACCACCTTCGAAATTCAATTTCTCACAATCCCACCGTTGGGAGTTGCAAAATAATGTCCGTAGAGAGAGAAATGCCCATTGCATGGAGACAATGAAATTGAGGCTCAAATCCCTTCTTATTCTCTCGAACGCTTGGAAACCCTCACAGAACAACTAGAGGAAAAGCTTGAGGAATCTTGGGGAAACACTAGAGATGCTATTATTGCTACCGAACTACACACATGAGCCCATTTAGAGGTATGGGGTGAGTTTATCGCAATTGGGGTTAGAGTGAAGATGTGTAAGGATCCTTAAAGGATCAAATTGGGGTTAATTTTGAGGTTTTTTATGCGTTTTAATTTTTCTTGTCCAATGATAACTACAAATTGTTGGATCAAGAGGCCTCAAAATAATTAAGAAGGGGAGGTTAAATTAATTATTAATGTGTCTTGACTAATTAAAAATTTATCTTTCTTAATATTACTAGATTCAATTATGCTTTACTACTATGAGAAAGTAAAGAACATAAACAATAACTTAGACAAAAGTAAAGCGGAAATAAAAAATACACAGCGGAAAAGTAAAGAGTGTAAGGAAGAAGAAAGCAAACAAAAGATTTATGCTGGTTCGACCACAACCCGTGCCTGCGTCCAGTCCCCAAGCAACCACCGGTTCTTGAGATTTCCAATAACCTTGTGAAATCCTTTACAAGCAAAGATCCACAAGGGATGTACCCTCCCTTGTTCTCTTTGAACAACCAAGTGGATGTACGCTCCACTTGAACTGATCCACAAAAGATGTACCCTCTCTTGTTCTCAGTATTACAACCCAAGTAGATGTATGCTCTACTTGTACCACAAAGGATGTACACTCCAATGTGTTAAGACAAAGAATTCTTAGGCGGTTAGTCCCTTGAATCTTTGTAAGGGGAAACAAAAGATATCTCAGGCGGTTAGTCCTTTGAAATCTTTTGTTCAGAGGGAAGAGGAAGAATCAAAAGAATTCTCAGGCGGTTAGTCCTTTGAATGTTTTGGCAAGAGGAAGAAGGAAGAATCAAAAGAATTCTCAGGAAATTAGTCCTTTGAATCTTTTGGCAAGAGGAAGAAGGAAGAATCAAAATAATTCTCAGGCGGTTAGTCCTTTGAATCTTTTGGCAAGAGGGAGAAGGAAGAAAAGATAGCACACTTTTGTTTTCTGCAGAGATGTAAGCTCCATTGGAGCTTGTAGGCCTAGGATTTTCTTCATCAATGGATTCCTTTGCTGCTTGGAAGATGAATGGAAGCAGAATGGAGAAGGAAGAAAGAGAGGAGATGCCACTTCAAGGAGAAGATGAGTCCAGAAGAAGCTCACCACCATAGGAGGCCATGGATAAGAGCTTGGAGGAAGAAGGAGATGAATGAAGGGAGAGGAAGGGAAGAGTGTAGAAGCAAATGACTTTGATGTTTTGATGATGATCATGATGATTTGATGCAAATGCACTTTTCAAGTTTAAATTCAAGACAATGATTCAAGAATACAAGACACAGCATCAAGATGATCACTAGTATTTTAGGAACGGAATTCCATCTTGATATAGTAAAAGGTTTGGCCAAGTAATTTAAGTTAAAAAAGTGTTTTTCAAGAGATTTACTCTCTGGTAATCGATTACCAGAGCATGTAATCGATTACCAGTGGCTAAAAATGGTTTACAACAACTATTAAAAATTTGAATTCAAATTTTAGACTGTGTAAAAGATGTATGAATATTAGAACATGTTTGAGAGGTTTTTGACTAGAATTTGAATTTGCTGCCTCATGAGGAATACCTTGCACCTAGGTAGCATGAAAAATACATTTCAATAGTATGTACATATGTAAATATATAGCATGAAAATACCTTGCAAAGTGTGTGAATATATAGCATGAAAATGCCTTGCAAAGTGTGTGAATATATAGCGTAAAAATGCCTTTCAAAATATGTATATTTGTGAGTAGGTAGCATAAGGAGCCTTTCAAAAAATGTGCATATATGTGGGATGTAGCATGAAAATGCTTGTCAAAAACATACATGGATGTGTGTCATAAAATGCCTTTCACCAAAAAAAAATTTATGTGTGTGTGTGTAAATGCATGTATATAGATATGTGTCATAAAATAACACATGCCCCAATGTGATTGTTTTGTAAAGTGCATGTTAACACTCGCACCATATAAGTGTTGTTTGGCTCTTGTTCGTAATGATTGGTATTTTCTTGTAAACTAACTTTCCAAATGTTTGTCCTCGTAGGAAATGGCTCCGAAAAAGCTTCCCGCGAAGAGATCTAGGAGGGACGCCGCGGCTGAAGGGACCAGTGCTACCCCCGAGTTTGATAGCCACCGTTTCAGGAGCGCCGAGCACCAGCAGTGCTTCGAGGCCATCAAAGGATGGTCGTTCCACAGAGAGAGACACGTCCAGCTCATGGACGATGAGTACACATATTTTCAGGAGGAGATAGCTCGCTGGCATTGGACGTCGCTGGTCACTCCCATGGCTAAGTTTGACCCTGCTATAGTCCTCGAGTTTTATGCTAATGCTTGGCCCACAGAAGAGGGAGTGCGAGACATGCGGTCATGGGTGAGGGGTCAGTGGATTCCCTTTGATGCAAATGCCCTCAGCCAGTTCCTGGGTGATCCGCTAATGTTGGAGGAAGGCCAGGAGTGCGAGTTTAGTCAGAGGAGGAACAAGGCCAATAGGTTCGACGACGAGGCCATTGCCCAGCTATTATGCACACCGGGTCAGGATTTCGCCCGGACCGCTGTAGGGAGGCGGGTGCGGATCATGCGCACCAGCATGACCACCTTGACCCAGATGTGGATGACATTGTTGCTCAGCAATGTCTTGCCTAGTGATCATAACTACGACCTTCCTCTACCGAAGTGTCAGCTGGTGTATGCCATCCTGACATGGATGAGCGTCCTTGTGGCTCAGTTGATTGTTGACGCCATCTATTTATTTGCAGGTATGCCACCCACCAGGCACCCTCTAGACCCGAATAAGTCTAACAGGGCCCTGGGGTTTCCGGCATTGATCACGGGCCTCTGCCAGTCATTTGGGGTTCCCATCACACCTAGTAAGGTGATCCGACCGCCGATCACCCAGGCATTCATTGAGAAGTATTGCATGCCTAGGCAGGCGCAGGGTGATGCACCACAGGCCGCAGACGCACCACCACCACCTCATCTAGCTGATCCTGCTGGGTCATTAGGCATGGAGCGGTATCTACAGCACTTGGTTCACCAGCAGGCGGCCAACCACCGGGGGCAAGTGCAGATACATGAGTGTCTCTACCAACTCAGCCTCAGTCAGCAGGGCCAGGGTTTCGCTCCTTTTACGTGCCCTACTCCATATTAGTTTAGGGCTGAGGTCGCATGGCTCGGAGATTGGCCCGAGGCCCAGGCAGGGGAGGCGCCTGCAGGAGCTCCCGGCGATGCAGAGGAGGCCCGCATGGATGAGGAGATGACGAACTTGCTCGGTTTCTTGGGAGGAAGCGGAGCCACGTGACCGAGGTCACCACACTTTTTTTTTGACATTACTGTTTTTTGATTAGTTTGCTATTGACGTTTTTTGTTATTGTCTATATTGCTGTTGACACTATTATTTTCTGTTTTTGTTCATATGGTTACTAACATTACTATTATTATCGTTCATTTCTGTTAGAAATTTTTGGCGTTATGGCTCTCAGTTATTTCGTCACTGTTTTTGCGACTTGCCATTTCATACGTTTTTCGTTTACCTTGTGGTTAGACGTAAGTAGGTAGTGTCCGTCCTCGTCCGCACGACCATTTCAGAGAGAAAAAGAGAAAAAAAAAGAGCAAAAAAGAGGGAGGAAATGAACAAATGATAAATAACTTAAAAAAGAAAAAAAAAGGAGAGAGGAAAAGGAAAAGAGAGCAAGTAAGAAGAAAAAGAAGGAAGAAAAAAAAGAAGATAATAAAAATAAAAAGTTGTCTAGCTAAAAAACAACATCTGAACAAATACAGAGTTACCACCAAGTAAACAAAAAAAGAAAGGAAACCACGATCTAAAGTGGTCCTCTCCCTTTGATTGCGAACCAAAATCCTATGTGTCGGTGACTTATTCACCTCACACTAAACAAAAACCGAAAAGGGAAAGGAAAGAACATTCAAAACCGAATTTCCCACAAAAAAACACCATTCCCAAGAAAAAGTCCTATTGATCCATGATCACCCATGTAATCTTTGATTTGATAGGAAATGATTTTCAAAATCAAGTCATGGCATATCTATGGTTTGGAATTAGGATGAAACACTTACCTGTGTGAGATCTATTTTTGTTGAACCCAGTGTTTCCTCTAAATGGTCATTTAGAAACGAAATGCTAACATCCAAAATCTCATTTATGGTTATGAGAAGATTTCATCAGCATACTCCCCTTCCTTGGTAGACACATTGTTTTTCATCCGAAAAGCACATATTGCTCTGATTAGTTAAAAGTTTTGTCTCTTTACTAAAGCATGTTCGCATTTTAGTGAAGAAAACACCGAGACTATTTTTAGTCTCACAAGTTATCTAGAACTACGTAGGTCTGAGTTCCTCATTGAGGATACGTAGGAGCAAGAGCCTCACTTTTGTCGGCCACCCCCACAATCTCTGTCATACTGACCCCGGGGTCATGATGACATGCGGAGACAAATTATGGTCATTTCGCACACTTTTATGCCATTCAGACACGGTCGTGTTCGATGGCACACAGAGACTAACGTCGTCTTCTGCGCCTTTTGTCATCCAGAGGCGGCGGGCTCGATGACATGCGGAGACAAATTATGGTCATTCCGCACATCTTTTCGCCATTCAGACATGGTTGTGTCCGATGGCACGCAGAGACTAACATCGTCTTCTGCACCTTTTGTCAGCCAGAGGCGGCGGGCCCGATGACATGCGGGAACCATTTGGTCCCGCACATTTTACTTTTGTCATCCAGAGGTGGCGGGCCCGATGACATGCGGGAACCATTTGGTCCCACACTTTTTACTTTTGTCATCCAGAGGCGGCGGGTCCGATGACATGCAGAGACAAATTATGGTCATCCGCACGCTTTTTCTATTTGTAAGACTTGATGAGTGATAAACGCGCAGAGACAAGTTATGGTCATTCTACGCCCTTTGTTATTCAGGAGCAGCAAGTTGAGTGATAAACGCGCAGAGACAAGTTATGGTCATTCTGTGCCCTTTGTCATTCAGGGACAATAAGTCGAGAGGTGGGCGGAGACAAATTATGGTCATTCCCCACACCTTTTCGCCATCCAGAGGCGATCGTGTCCGGTGGCACGCAGAGACAAATTATGGTCATTCTGCGCCTTGCCACTCAGGCTCGATCGTGTCTGAAGACACGCAGAGACAAATTATGGTCATTCTGCGCCTTGTGTCAACCAAGAGGAACGAATTCGACAGTATCAGGATGATGTGTCGGTACTGATCACTTTCAAAATTTTTGCAGGTTCCGCTGGTAGGGAGATTCACTGGCCGAATGGTGTTTTGCCCGAACGAAATTAGTGTCTTATCTTTACTTTCCTTTTATCTCCAATAAAAGACAAGTAAAGAAGGGCAACTGTCATACCCTAATTTCGTCCGAGGACCATCCGTTGTTGGGATGCAACCCTCGTTAGACCACTTCGAGGTACTTGGCACCCATCGTTAGGCAATTCGTGAAGATCAAAGACATGCCGGAAGTCAAAAGCAAGAGTTAGTGCGCAATCCGTAAAGTTCTGTAACATCCCGGAAGCCAAAAAAGGGATGATTACGTGATCCGTAAGGTTTCTTAACATTACGGAAAGAAAACAAGTATCGTTACGTAATTCGTAAGATTCCGTAACATTACGGAAAAAGAATCAACAAAAAAAGGCAAGGGGGTGTATTTAGAAAACAGGGGGTGCAAATAGCAACCAGGCCCCCTTGGGCCTTCCAGGAAGTTCTCCAGAAGGAGGTTCCTTCTGGAGGAAGCAACCTAGCTCGCTTGGGCGATTCTAAGAGTCATATCTTTTCAAATGGTTTTTACATGACCACCAAAGGTCTATATATATATGACTGGAAACACGAATTTGCTCAAAGTTTTTAACAACAACAATTCTTATTCTCTCAAAGAGCAAAAACATTTTATCCTCTTAAGAATTCCTTGGCCAATACACTTGCAATTCAATAAGGAATTAATTGAGTGCTCAGATTGTACAATCTATCTCTTTCATGAGAGATTCATTCTTCTCTTCTTTCTAAATTTTGAAAGGGGATTGAGAGACCGAGGGTCTCTGGTTGTAAAAGATTTCTGAACACAAAGGAAGGATTGTCCTTGTGTGTTCAGAACTTGTAAAAGGATTTCACAAGATAATGGAACTCTCAAGCGGGTTGCTTGGAGACTGGACGTAGGCACAAGGGTGTGGCCGAACCAGTATAAATCCGAGTTTGCACTTTCTCTTCCCTTATACTCTTTTATTTATTATTGCTTTATATTTATATTCAGATTGTTCTATTTGAATCATTATTTAAGAGTTCATTTTTAAGGGAATTTGTAACTTGCATAGAAAGTGAAATAGAATTTTAATTGGGGAAATAGTTTGCAATATCTTAATTCAACCCCCCTTCTTAAGATATCTGAGGCCACTTGTCTAACAAGTGGTATCAGAGCTTCATTCTTGTATAAAGTTTAGAAGCTTCAAGAATAATGGCCTCAACAAACTTCTTATTTCCAGAAGGAAATTCAATCAATAGACCTCCAATCTTTAATGGAAAGGGTTACCACTACTGGAAAAACCGGATGCAAATTTTTATTCAGGCAATAGACTTAAATATTTGGGAAGCCATAGAAATAGGGCCATATATACCCACCAAAGTAGAAAGAACCACAATAGATGGGAGCACAACAAGTGGAAGCACAACAATAGAAAAACCTAGAGATAGATGGTCTGAAGAGGATAGAAGACGAGTACAATATAATTTAAAAGCCAAAAACATAATTACATCTACCTTGGGAATGGATGAATATTTCAGGGTTTCAAATTGTAAGAGTGCTAAGGAAATGTCAGACACTTTACAATTAACACATGAAGGCACAACAGATGTTAAAAGATCTAGGATAAACACATTAACTCATGAATATGAACTATTTAGGATGAATGCAAATGAAAGCATTCAAGACATGCAAAAGAGGTTCACACATATAGTGAATCATCTTGCAGCCTTATGGAAAGATTTTCAAAATGAAGATCTCATAAACAAAGTATTAAGATGTCTAAGCAGAGAATGGCAACCTAAAGTAACAGCCATTACTGAATCAAGAGATTTATCTAACATGACTCTTGCTACTTTATTTGGAAAGTTACAGGAACACGAAATGGAATTGTTGAGATTAAATCAACATGAAGAAAATGACAAGAAAAAAGAAGGGAATTGCTCTTAAAGCCTCATCTTCAATCCAAGAAGAAAGTGATAAGGAAATTGATCTAGATGACGATGATGATCTTAGCCTCTTTGTAAAAAGGTTCAACAAGTTCCTGAAAGTCAGAGGAAGTCAAAGGCGACCAAATTTTAAATCTGAAAGAAGGACATAAATCTCATCTTCTACTCCAAAATGCTTTGAATGCAATTAACCTGGACATCTGAGGCTTCATTGTCCTATCTTCAAGAAAAAGATGGAGAAATCTGAAAAGAAAAATTTTAGTGAAAAGAAAATGAAGAAAGCGTACATCACATGGGATGACAATGATATGGAATCTTCTGAAGATTCAGGAAATGAAGAAATAAACCTCTGTCTAATGGCTAAAATTTATGAAAGCGATGAAGAGGTAACATCTTCAAATAACTTATCCATTTCTTTTGATGAATTACAAGATGCATTTGCTAATTTGCATAAAGAGTCAATCAAACTTGCAAAGTTAGTTTCATCTTCTAAGAAAGCAATTTCAGATTTAGAAAATGAAATTTCAAAATTAAATAAAGAATTAGATCATCTTAGAACTGAAGTTTCAATTTCTAAATCAAATGAAAAAGTTCATATCTATACTATTTCTGACAAGAAAATATCTGATTCTTGTAGTTGTTGTGGAAAATATGAAAAAGAAATTAAAGATTTGAAAAACTCACTTGCAAAATTTTCTTATAGTAAAAATAATTTAGATGTCATATTAGGAAAACAAAGATGTGTCTCTAATAAGGCTGGAATAGGATATAAACCTAAAAAACAACAAAAAATTCATAAAAACCTTTTTACTTCCACACAAAAATATAATTCATGTTCTATCACTTGCTTTTACTGTGGAAGAAAAGGGCATGACACATCTACTTGTTATTTTAAGAAAAACTACAACAACATTAAAATGATATGGGTCCTGTCATACCCTAATTTCATCCGGGGACCATCCGTTGTTGGGATGCGATCCTCGTTTGACCCCTTCGAGGTACTTGGCACCCATCGTTAGGCAATTCGTGAAGTTCCGAGACATGCCGGAAGTCAAAAGGAAGTGTTAGTGCGTAATCCGTAAAGTTCCGTAACATCCCGGAAGCCAAAAAAGGGATGATTACGTGATCCGTAAGGTTTCGTAACATTACGGAAAGAAAATAAGTATCGTTACGTAATTCGTAAGATTCCGTAACGTTACGGAAAAAGAATCAACAAAAAAGGCAAGGGGGTGTATTTAGTAAACAGAGGGGGTGCAAATAAAAACCAGGCCCACTTAGGCCTTCCAGGAAGTTCTCCAGAAGGCGGTGCCTTCTGGAGGAAGCAACCTAGCTCGCCTGGGCGAGCTGGGTGGCAAGCTTCTCCTTCTTTTCCCTATAAATAGGGGAAGGAGGGAAGAACAAAAATGTTCAACCCTCCTCGTATCTAAGATTCACTTAAAATTAGTGAGAAACATTGTTTCCTTGAAGAAAATCCAAGCCGAGGCATTTCCGTAACGCCTCCATGACGTTTTCGTGCGTGATTTCGCGAAGATTTCCAACCGTTCTTCGTCATTCTTCGTTCGTTCTTCGCCGTTCTTCGGTCTTCAACCGGTAAGTTCCCGAAATAGAACTTTTCAATTTATTCTATGTACCCTTAGTGGTCCCCACTTGCTTCGCATGCTTTTATTTTCATTTCATTTACTTTCCGTACCCCCTTTTGACATGCTTTAGTCATTTATTTAAGTCATTTTCTCGCCTAATCAAAAAATTAAATAAATTTCCTCTGATCATTCATATTGTAAAATCTTTTAATTTCTCTTAAAATGAATTCCGACCGTTCGGTCATGCCGTAACCACGTTTAAAACCAAAAAAGAGGCAAAATAATAATATAATAATCAAAAAATATCTTTTAGTAAAATAATCAAAAAAATCAATCGGACGTTTTTCTTTCGGACTTTTCTTTCTTAATCGAATTGACTAATAACCAAAGTGAAACTAAGGCTAAAATCAATTCATAAATCAAATTTTTGTCATTACCTAAAAAAAGCCATTTTAAAGGTCTAACGCCTTAAAATGATCTTTTCCGCCTTTATTGGTTAAACGTAGATTTCTAAAAAGCCTAAAATCAACACGTAGTTTTATTACCTCTTGCAAAAAATAACAAGAGATCATTAATGGTCCAATGCCTTAATGTTTTCTATCCTTTCAAAAGAATCGAAAGATTATTTAATGGTCCAACGCCTTAAATGACCTTTCATTCAATAAAAACATATTTTGCAAAAAAGGATAAAAACAATTTAACCAACATTTAGTTCTAAAAGAACTACGTAGGTCTAATTTCCTTATCACAATTGAGGAATACGTAGGAGCAAGGGAAACACCATCGTCGACCACAAAAAGATAAAAAATACAAAAGGCATAAAAAACGTAAAAGGGAAAATAAAACAAATTGAAGTCATATTTGCACATTTGATTAAAGGTTGTTGTCTCTTGTGACAGACGCGTGGGGTGCTAATACCTTCCCCGTGCGTAAATACAACTCTCGAACCTTTCACTTAAAGTTCGTAGACCACGTCTTTTCCGGTTTTTCCGACGTTTTCCTCAAATAAACGTTGGTGGCGACTCCACGCGTATTCCTTTCTTGGAAGATGCACCCACGAGTCACGCGTCGCCCTCCCACCAAAGGGTAGGTTGCGACAGTTAGCGACTCCACTAGGGACTGTGTTTAGAGAGTTAGGCCATTTAATCTTGTGCGATGTTTTATCATGACTTTCTCCTTTGTTGGTTTCCATTTAAAATGTATGCATGAGGTAAATATTTTTTCATTTGATGCACACAAACACCAACACTATTTGCACACACGGTGAGTTGAAAAAGGGCCCTATACCCGGGTTTGTGAGAACATAAGGAGTGGAGGTGAATATGTGATCATGCTAGGTCTCCAACTTGCTTGATTACAGTGAACCCTCATCTAAAGTTTTTCTCTTTGATAACATATTGTTGCTAGTAGTCCCTACTGCTGCAATATGTCCTTCGAAGGGGATGATACCTCTAGAGACCATCAAGAGAGATATGACCACCTTGGGAATTATCACTAAAAGCCCTTTTAGCTCCCTCCCATGTAGGTCCCTAAAATAGGGGCACGAAGCAAACACACTGCCATGCATAAGTGTCATGTACCCTTTTGCTTATATTTGTTTGTGAATATTGTCGTACTATGTACATCCACGTATTGTGCCTTTCACATATGCATCATGCACGAGTTCTGTCTTGATCCTCTCTTTTTGGCAAGCTAACGAAGGGTCCGTGTCACCTTCTTAAATACATACGTCGGGCACTGTGCTACCTCAAGACGTTGTATCTAAGAAGGAGACAATTTCCCGGGCTCCCGTATTCATAAATTGCATCTGTATCATATGCATTTCTTCATGCATTCATGCATTCCACCCATGATAGATGTCGGAGTTTTGATTCGCACTAGATTTTGTTTCACTTTAGTAAAACATGGGATCAAGTCAAACGCCTTCGCTTAAAAAGAGGTTCTATCAAGTCAAGGTCAAGAGCCTAGGGATCACCAGTTGATGGGTCAGCTCCAGCGACAAGCTTTTCGCAAAGCTTAGGGTAAAATTTGGGACCTAGCCAAGGTTGAAGTCTCCACAGAGGCTATTGCCTCCCTCACCCAGTATTATGATTAGCCGTTGAGGTGCTTCACCTTTGGGGACTTCCAGCTATCACCCATGGTAGAAGAATTTGAAGAGATCCTAGGATGTCCTCTAGGGGGAAGGAGACCATACCTCTTCTCAGGGTTCTATCCCTCATTAGCTAGAATTTCTAAGATAGTCCAAATCTCAGTGCAGGAATTAGACCACAGAAAGCAAGTTGAAAATGGGGTGGTTGGAATACCGAGAAAATGTTTGGAGGAAAAAGCAAGAATCTTGGCAGGTAGAGGCGAATGGGCCCCGTTCATAGACATTCTTGCACTATTGATCTTCGGAGGAGTCCTCTTTCCAAATGTGGATGGGTTGGTGGACCTAGTAGCAATCGACACTTTTCTCGCCTATCATGACCACAAGGAAAGCCCGGTTGTCGCTATGCTAGCCGACCTATATGACACCTTCGACCGAAAATGTGAGAAGAGCAGTACGGGGATTGTTTGTTGTACCCCAGCTCTTTATGTATGGTTGGTTTCGCACCTTTTTCGCCAAGAGGTGAGGCATGCTTGCCCGCTAGAAAGCCACCGTTCATGCATAGAGAAAAGAGGGGCAAATTGGGACCAACTTTTAGCAAACAAAGAAGGAGCGTCTGTCAACTGGTTCCCTCGATGGAAAGAAGGAAGAACCAGAGTTCTTATTTCATGCGGAGGATTTCCGAATGTTCCCTTGATAGGGACGAGGGGTTGCATCAGTTACAATCCCGTTCTTGCTATAAGGCAACTTGGCTACCCTATGAGAGGGGCACAACTAGAGGAAGAACTCGCGCCTGTCATTTCACGAGGTTTCAATAAGACCAACGTGGAGACACTTCAGAAGGTCCACAAAGCATGGGAGGTGGTGCAAAAGAAGGACAAAAAACTCAGGGGCAATAACAATGGGCCAATCGGTGGCTACCGATGGTGGTTGAAAGCCCACGTGCAAGGTTTGGATTGGCTCCCGAGTTTGAGGACCGCTAAAAGGGAGGAAGTTGAGGCACCGGAGGAAGACGAAGAGGTGCAGGCCCTTAGGGCAGAAATCGAGCAAGCCCAAACAATCAAAGAAAGGTTCAAATCAGCAGCTCTGAAAATTCGAAAGGAGAATGCCGAACTGAGAGATATAAATATAGAAACCACCAAAGCCTTGAAACAAGAGACCAAGAGGGCTCATAGGGAAGAGCACGGCCAGAAAAAGTTCCGAGGGGCTCTGTGGGGCAGCAATAGCGAGCTTAAACTCCGGAGAGAGGAAAGGGACCAATCACAAGTAGACAGTTTGATCTTGAAAGATGAGTTGAAGGTTTGCTTGAGGTCCAAAAGAAACCTGTCTCAACGGTTATGCGAGACAGAGACCAACATGTTAGCCATCATCAGCAAGTACCAAGAAGAACTAAATCTAGCCACGAGCATAGAGTGGCAGACGAGTATGCCCAAGTGTACGCGGAGAAGGAGGCTAGTGGAAGGGTGATCGACTCACTACATCAAGAGGCAACGATGTGGATGGACCGACCGATTTGCTCTTACCTTGAACGGGAGTCAAGAACTTCCCCGATTGCTAGCCAAGGCCAAAGCGATGGCGGACACCTACTTCGCCCCCGAGGAGATCCACAGACTTCTCGGCTATTGACTAGTTATAACTTTTTGAATAAAATGAGCTTATCCCATATTTTTACTCCAAAGTCAGTGCGAATCAAATCACTCCCGCATTTTATCTCTAGCATGCATTCATTTTTTTACCTACTCCTCACGTTTGGTTTTTTTAGGAAAAACACCATAACTAAACGCGCCCCAAGGCATCCCTATCGCACCAGATCCAAATCTAGAACGATGGGTGATCAAGAGGAGACATAGGAACAGATGAAAGACGACATGTTGGCTTTGAAAGAGCAAATGGCTTCCATGATGGAGGCCATGTTAGGAATGAGGCAACTCATGGAGAAAAATGTGGCCACCGCTGCCGCTGTTAGTTCGGCTGCCGAAGCAGACCCAACTCTCCTAGCTACCGCGCACCATCCTCCCCCAAACGCGGTAGGACGAGAAAGGAACACACTGGGGCACAACAACAACCCCCATTTGGGATTCAACCAGGTGGCTTACCCTTATGGATTACCGCCTAATTACACGCCGCCAGTCATCCATGATGACGCGGGTCACGTCCCTTCCCCCATCCTTGAAGGGGAGCCTCCTCGACTGCCCGACGAGGTCCATGAAGATCATCGAGAGTATGCCCAAGGGGATGTCGATTTCTACCCCTCGATCCCCATCAAGAGGCCGGCACCCAACGCATTGCCTCAGCATAACCTCACAGCACAACCAATATTCTTGTCCACAGAAGGACCACCCCCGGCGGCCGAAGAAAGAAGGAAACTCAATCTCCTCGAGGAGAGATTGAGAGCTATTGAAGGCTTTGGTGACTATCCGTTCGCAGACATGACGGATCTTTGCTTGGTACCAGATGTCGTCATCCCCCCAAAATTCAAGGTGCTTGATTTCGACAAGTATAAAGGGACGACTTGTCCTAAGAACCATCTCAAGATGTATTGTCGCAAGATGGGGACGCACTCTAGGGATGAAAAGTTGTTAATGCACTTTTTCCAAGATAGCTTGGCTGGAGCCGCGGTTATTTGGTACACTAATCTGGAAGCTTCCCGTATCCATACTTGGAAGGACCTGATTACTGCTTTCCTGAGGCAATATCAGTATAATTCCGATATGGCTTCCGATCGCACTCAGATATAGAATATGGTTAAGAAGGAAAGTGATACCTTTAAAGAGTACGCACAGCGGTGGAGAGACCTGGCAGCACAAGTGGCCCCTCCCATGTCGAAAGGGAGATGATTACCATGATGGTAGACACCTTGCCAGTGTTTTACTATGAGAAGTTGGTAGGATACATGCCTTCCAGCTTCACGGACTTGGTATTTGCCGGGGAAAGAATCGAAGTAGGGTTGAAAAGTGGGAAGTTCGATTACGTCTCCTCCACAAGTGCCAATGCTAAAAGAGTCGGACCAACTGGGGCAAAAAGGAAGGAAGGAGATACCCATGCCGTCACCTCGGCGCTCGCATGGGTCTAGCCCCCGCAGACCTCTCATGGTACACACTAGTACGCGCAACATCATTCGAGCTTCTCAGCTCGCGCTGGGAACTCCTCCAATTCATCACCCGTACAGCCTAGAGCGCCCACCCCCATCTCCGGCTCCAACCACAACTCACCCGGCCGGCAATGCCCACTTTGGTGTCGGTTCCAACGCGATGAGGAACTTTCCCCCGATGCCGATTCCAGAATTCACCCCGATCCCAATGACGTACGAAGACCTCTTGCCGTCCCTCATAGCCAACCAAATGGTCGTAATAACTCCTGGGAAGATCTACCAACCTCCTTTCCCAAAGTGGTATGATCCTGACACAACTTGCGCGTACCATGGGAAAACCCCGGGCCATTCCATTGAAAAATGCCTGGCCCTTAAATACAAGGTCCAACATTTGATAGACGCCGGATGGCTGACATTTCAAGAGGATCGGCCCAACGTAAAAACAAACCCGCTCACCAATCATGGAGGGGGAGCGGTTAATGCCATTGAGTCAGATAGGCCGCGCATGTCTAAGCCTTTAAAGGACGTGGCAACCCCTAGGAGGTTTATCTATGAGGCCCTACAAAAGGGGGTGTAATTCCCCATGGTGGGCATGAAGAGGATTCTTGTTTTTTGCATCCCGGCGAGCTACATAACATGGAAACATGTTTAGCAGTGTAGGATTTGTTGCAACAGATGATAGATCAAGGCCAACTAGAAGTCGGCGATGAGTGGAGGGAAGAGCAGCATATATGTATGCAATCCGCAGATGAGAGACGTTTTGGGAGGCCTAAACCTTTGGTGATATATTTCACCAAAGACGCAGCTTCACAAAAGCCCCGATACCCCTCGGTAGCTAAACTGGTTCCTTTCCCATGCCGAAACAGCCACGCAGTCCCGTGGAGGTATGCACCTCCGAGTGAAAGGAAAGAAGAGGCCACCGACATCAGCTCATTGTCAGCCAAGGTGACTAATATCACAGGGCTAAGCGGTGTAACCCGCAGCGGTCGCGTGTTTGCACCCCCCCGACCTGCCAACACAACCCGCAAACGTTAAAGGGAAGGCATAGATGGTGGAAGAACAAAATGACAAGACGACCCTCACTCCGAATGAGGATATTCCAGTGAAAGGTCTTCCAGAGAAAAGGGATGGTTGTGGCAAGAAGGAAGTGTCGCTAGAGGAAGCAAACGAGTTTCTCCGCATTATTCAGCAGAGCGAGTTCAAGGTCATTGAATAGCTCAACCAAAACCCCGACCAGGGTTTCTCTTTTGGAATTACTCATGAGCTTTGAGCCTCATTGGGCTTTACTAGTAAAGGTCTTGAACGAAGCTCATGTGGCCCAAGATATTTCTGTAGAGGGCTTTGGAGGACTCGTCAATAATATCACCGCCAACAACTATCTCGCCTTCGCCGAAGAAGAAATCCCTGCCGAGGGGAGAGGGCATAACAGGGCTTTGCATGTATCAGTCAAGTGCATGGACCACGTCGTAGCCAAGGTGCTTATCGATAACGGTTCCAGTTTAAACGTAATGCCCAAAAGCACTTTGGAGAAATTATCGTTTAATGCTTCCCATCTAAAGCCAAGTTCCATGGTAGTTCGTGCCTTCGACGGCACCCGCCGAGAGGTTAGGGGAGAGATCGACCTCCCTGTACAGATAGGCCCCATACCTGTCAAGTTACCTTTCAAATAATGGACATTAACCCCACTTACAGCTGCCTTATGGGTCCCCCGTGGATCCACTCGGTTGGAGTCGTTCCATCTACACTCCACCAAAAATTGAAATTCATAGTAGAGGGGCATTTGGTTATCGTATCGGACGAGGAAGACATCTTGGTGAGTTGCCCGTCCTCTATGCCATATGTGGAAGCCGCGAAGGAGTCATTAGAAATAGCCTTCCAGTCTTTTGAGGTGGTAAGCATTACCTCTGTAGATTCCTTCTCTAGGCAACCTTGCCTGTCCGATACGGCAGTAATGGTGGCCCGAGTGATGTTGGGGAATGGTTATGAGCCCGGAATGGGTTTAGGCAAGGACAACGGCAGCAAAACCAGCCTGATAAGCGCCAGAGGAAACCGTGGGAAGTTTGGGTTAGGCTATAAACCCACACAAGAGGACATAAGGAAAAGCATTGCAGGAAGGAAGAGCGGAGGTCAAGGCTCGCGATTGGGACAAGAAGTCGAAGAAGGCCCGCCCTGCCACATCAATAGGAGCTTTATAAGCGCGGGTCTAGGACACGAAGGCCAAGTCGTTGCGATATGCGAAGATGATTCACCAAGTGGATCGGATTCGGTACGACCTTGCCCTCCTGGTTTCCGACTAGGAAATTGGCGAGTGGAGGAGCGCCCGGACATTTACGCAACAAGCATAATGTAACCCTTTATGGCTTTTAAACTTTATAGTTGGGCCTAGGCTTTAGAGTTTCCTTTTGTTAAGGCTTTATGTCTTTTGTTCCTAAATTTATAATACAAAGATTTTTCTTCATCTATTCCAACGTCTCTACCCATTCTCATCCATTTGCATGTTTATTTCTTTACGTTTAAAAAGCCAGATCCGATGATGAGTCCCTCGAAGGTACTAGTACCTGGGACCCGACCATCAATTTTGAGCAAGAAACGAATCAGACGGAGGATGAAGAGGACGAGGATGTGGGACTTCCCCCGGAGTTGGAGAAGATAGTCGCCCATGAGGACCAAGAGATGGGGTCTCATCAAGAAGAGACGAAACTAGTGGACTTAGGAACCGGCAATGGGAAAAAAGAAGTAAAGATAGGCACAGGTATGACCACACCCATCCGTGAAGAATTGACAGCCCTGCTAAAAGACTATTAAGACATCTTTGCTTGGTCGTACCAAGATATGCCCGGTTTGAGTTCTGACATTGTACAGCACCGATTACCTCTAAATCCCGAGTGTTCCCCGGTAAAACAAAAACTGAGGAGGATGAAACCCGAGACATCCTTGAAAATAAAAGAAGAGGTAAAGAAACAATTTGACGCTGGCTTTTTGGTTGTCGCTCGGTACCTAGAATGGGTTGCCAACATTGTACCAGTCCCTAAGAAGGATGGGAAGGTGCAAATGTGTGTGGATTATTGGGACTTGAATCGAGCCAGTCCCAAAGACAATTTTCCTTTGCCGCACATCGATATCCTCGTGGATAATACGACCAATTTCGCTTTGTTTTCCTTCATGGATGGGTTCTCCAGTTACAATCAGATAAAAATGGCGCCGGAGGATATGGAAAAGACTACCTTCGTCACCCTGTGGGGAACATTCCGTTATAAGGTGATGTCCTTTGGACTCAAGAATGTCGGGGAAACTTATCAACGGGCTATGGTAGCTTTGTTCCATGATATGATGCATCGAGAAATCGAGGTCTATGTGGACGACATAATTGCCAAGTCTAAAACCGAGGAGGAACACCTTGTCAACCTGCGAAAGTTGTTCGAAAGGCTTAGGAAGTATCAATTGAGGTTAAACCCCGCTAAGTGCACCTTCGGGGTCAAATCAGGGAAATTGCTAGGTTTCATCGTAAGACAGAAAGGGATAGAGGTGGACCCCGAAAAGGTGAAGGCCATCCTTGAGATGCCGGAACCCCGTACCGAGAGGTAGGTCCGAGGTTTCCTGGGACGTTTGAATTATATTGCCAGATTCATATCACAGCTCACCGCTATTTGTAAGCCATTGTTCAAACCCTTACGCAAAAACCAGTCCGTCCGCTGGAACGAGGATTGTCAAGAAGCGTTTGGAAGGATCAAACAGTGTCTCATGAACCCTCCTGTGCTTATGCCACCGGTACCCGGAAGGCCTCTCATCTTGTATATGATGAATTTGGACGAGTTGATAGGATGTATGTTGGGGCAACATGACGAGTCCGAGAAGAAAGAGCGCACTGTCTACTACTTGAGTAAGAAGTTCACGGCCTGTGAAATGAATTACTCCCTGCTCAAAAGAACATGTTGTGCTTTAGTCTGGGCGTCCCACCATCTAAGACAATACATGCTGAGCCATACCACCTGGTTGATATCCAAGATGGACTCGATCAAGTACATCTTTGAAAAGCCTGCTCTCACAGGACGGATCGCCCAGTGGCAAGTCTTGCTATCCAAGTTTGATATAGTTTACGTCACCCAAAAGTCGATAAAAGGAAGCGCCTTAGCAGATTATTTGGCTCAGCAGCCTCTCAACGACTATAAGCCCATGCATCCCGAATTCCCAGATGAGGACATCATGGCCTTGTTCGAGGAAAAACTAAACGAGGACCGGAACAAGTGGACCGTGTGATTTGACGGAGCATCAAACGTTCTAGGCCATGGCATTGGAGCAGTGTTGGTCTCTCCAGACAATCAATGTATACCTTTCACAACCAGGCTAGGGTTTGACTACACCAACAATATGGTTGAGTATGAAGCGTGTGCCCTGGCTGTCCAGGCGGCAATTGACTCTAATGTCAAACTGCTCAAAGTATACGGGGACTCAGCACTGGTGATTCACCAGCTGAGAGGGGAATGGGAAACTAGAGACCCCAAGCTGATACCCTACAAAGCCTATATCAAGGAGTTGGCTGACTCCTTTGATGAGATCTCCTTCCATCACGTTCCCCAGGAGGAAAATCAAATGGCGGATGCGCTTGCTACTTTGGCGTCCATGTTCAAGCTAACACCGCACGGGGACCTACCATACATTGAGTTCTAGTGTCGTGGCAGACCCACGCATTGTTGTCAGGTGGAAGAGGAACGGGACGGTAAGCTGTGGTATTTCGATATCAAGCGATACGTTGAAAGCAAAGAGTACCCACCGGAGGCTTCCAACAATGACAAAAGAACATTGAGGAGATTGGCGGTCGGTTTCTTCATGAGTGGGAGCATACTATATAAAAGAAACCATGACATGACTCTCTTGCGATGCATGGATGCCAAAGAGGCAAACCACATAATCGAGGAAGTCCACGAAGGTTCATTTGGAATGCACGCCAATGGGCATGCTATGGCCAGGAAGATCTTGAGAGCAGGTTATTACTGGCTCACCATGGAAAGTGATTGCTGCATCCATGTAAGGAAATGCCATAAGTGTCAAGTGTTCGCAGACAATGCCAATGCTCCGCCACATCCTCTGAATGTCATGTCCGCCCCTTGGCCTTTTTCCATGTGGGGAATAGACGTCATCGGGGCCATCGAACCCAAGGCTTCGAACGGTCATCGCTTCATTCTCGTGGAAATAGATTATTTCACCAAATGGGTCAAAGCGGCTTCCTACACCAATGTCACGAGGGGTGTAGTGGTCAGATTCATAAAGAGGGAGTTGATTTGTTGGTACGAACTCCCTAGGAAGATCATTACTGACAATGGCACCAATCTGAATGACAAGATGATGCAGGAGATGTGTGCGGATTTCAAAATCCAGCATCACAATTCCACGCCCTACCGACCAAAGATGAACGGAGCCGTGGAAGCAGCCAACAAGAATATTAAGAAAATTATTCAGAAGATGACAGTGTCATACAAAGATTGGCATGAGATGTTGCCTTTCGCCTTGCATGGATACCGAACTTCTGTACGAACTTCTACTGGGGCAACACCGTACTCCTTAGTTTATGGAATGGAAGCGGTACTCCCATTTGAGGTAGAGGTCCCTTCCCAGAGGATACTAGCAGAATCAGGCTTAGAAGAATCAAAGTGGGCTCAAACACGCTACGACCAACTCAACCTTATTGAAGGTAAAAGCTTGACGGCCATGAGCCATGGGCGCTTGTATCAACAAAGAATGAAGAATGTGTTTGACAAGAAGGTGCGCTTGCACAAGTTCCATGAGGGGGACCTTGTGCTGAAAAAGATGTCCCACGCTGTTAAAGATAATCGAGGGAAGTGGGCCCCGAACTACGAAGGACCTTTCGTCGTGAAAAAGGCTTTTTTCGGAGGGGCCCTAGTGCTTACCAACATGGATGGCGAGGAGCTACCTTTACCCGTAAACTCTGATGTTGTCAGACGATACTATGCTTAGAATCTGGGGCAATTGAGGATATCGCTGCATGTTCTTTTATTTTTATGTGTGTTCTTCTTGGTTTCCCCTAGGGATTCCTGTCTGCTGTATATTTCTTGTCACAGACTTTTAAAAGAAGAGAACATGAGTTTAAGGCTTCAGTCCTCACTTTGTGCTTTAAACCATGTGCAGTTTGTGATAACCTGAGCCTTTTCGCTCAGTCCATGGGATGCCCCAAGCGCTTAATTAAAACTGAACCTAACCATCTTTCACTAAAAATATTGTTGCATTTGAAAACACTCATGCATACACATATGCATGCATATGTTGTGATAACAGGGGCAGAGTCATCTTAGGCAGTGGTCAGATGTCGGGGCGAAGCTGAAGGCAGAAAACAATCAAGGTAAAATGGTAACGCGGTCACAGTTTGTCATGCAATGTCGTTTCCTACTTTCAGGTACATTGGGACGGACACAAGTAGAGGCTAGGGTCACGACCGATAGATCGTCGTCCCTTGCCCAGCTCTGGACAAACGGAAAGCGCCGCTGCAAGGCAACCTAGTATCCTTTAAATTCCCAGTAATTATTATTGTTGTGTCTTTAAAGTAAGTATTGGATGCCTAATCTACCCTGAGGGGGTTTGAGTAAGCGAACGCCGACCCGTAGGAAGCCGTACTTATTTGATACCCCAAAAAAAAATGCAGGTTAGCTCGCCTGGGCGAGCAACCCCTGCACGAAGGGGGTTAAAAAGAGGGAGGGGGAAGGTTTCTGCACCCAAAAACTCTCCCCCCCTCATTCAAAAAATGAAGGCTCATGGGATTCACGAGTTTTGCAACCCTTAGGTCACCATTTTTCACGTTTTTGATTCCATTTTGTACTATTATTCATCTCCAACAAGTAAGTACCTCATTCTTGGGTTCTCTAGCTTTCCATTGATGTATTTTGGTGCTCTAAGTTGCATGTATTTGCTCAAAAACGTGAGGGATTTATCCTTGGATTGTTGCTTGTTTTTTATGAATTAAGGGGTTGTAGGGGATGGCCTTAGGCCTTGGTTGTATTCTGAGATAATGAGGCATGCCACACTGCCCCCATCCCCTTTCTATTCATGCCCAAACATGCGCCCACCAAGTGTTCGATGAAATGCCCCAATGGCATTTGCGCATAATTTTATGAAACTTAGCTTGTGGAACAAATTATGCACATATGGCTGCCATTGTGAGTGTGTGGGCAGTTGTGTAGAAGCTAGACTAAAGTTCCGGAAGCATGACTTACGCCTAGGAATCTAAGTTTTTGGTTTTGAATGTAAAAGGTGCATGAATATTAGAACATGTTTGAGAGGTTTTTGACTAGAATTTGAATTTGCTGCCTCATGAGGAATACCTTGCACCTAGGTAGCATGAAAAATACATTTCAATAGTATGTACATATGTGAATATATAGCATGAAAATACCTTGCAAAGTGTGTGAATATATAGCATGAAAATGCCTTGCAAAGTGTGTGAATATATAGCGTAAAAATGCCTTTCAAAATATGTATATTTGTGAGTAGGTAGCATAAGGAGCCTTTCAAAAAATGTGCATATATGTGGGATGTAGCATGAAAATGCTTGTCAAAAACATACATGGATGTGTAAAGTGCATGTTGACACTCGCACCATATAAGTGTTGTTTGGCTCTTGTTCGTAATGATTGGTATTTTCTTGTAAACTAACTTTCCAAATGTTTGTCCTCGTAGGAAATGGCTCCGAAAAAGCTTTCCGCGAAGAGATCTAGGAGGGACGTTGCGGCTGAAAGGACCAGTGCCGCCCTCGAGTTTGATAGCCACCGATTCAGGAGCGCCGAGCACCAGCAGCGCTTCGAGGCCATCAAAGGATGGCCGTTCCACAGAGAGAGACACGTCCAGCTCATGGACGATGAGTACACCGATTTTCAGGAGGAGATAGCTCGCCGACATTGGACGTCGCTTGTCACTCCCATGGCTAAGTTTGACCCTGCAATAGTCCTAGAGTTTTATGCTAATGCTTGGCCCACAGAAGAGGGAGTGCGAGACATGCGATCATGGGTGAGGGGTCAGTGGATTCCCTTTGACGTAGATGCCCTCAGCCAGTTCCTGGGTAACCCGCTAGTGTTGGAGGAAGGCCAGGAGTGCGAGTTTAGTCAGAGGAGGAACAGGGCCAATGGGTTCGACGACGAGGCCATTGCCCAACTATTATGCACACCGGGTCAGGATTTCGCACGGACCGCTGTAGGGAGGCGGGTGCAGATCATGCGCACCAGCATGACCACCTTGACCCAGATGTGGATGACATTGTTGCTCAGCAATGTCTTGCCTAGTGATCATAACTCCGACCTTCCTCTGCCGAAGGGTCAGCTGGTGTATGCCATCCTGACACGGATGAGCGTCTATGTGGCTCAGTTGATTGTTGACGCCATCTATTAATTTGCAGGTATGCCACCCACCAGGCACCCTCTAGACCCGGATAAGTCTAATAGGGCCCTGGGGTTTCCAGCATTGATCACGGGCCTCTGCCAGTCATTTGGGGTTCCCGTCACACCTAGTAAGGTGATCCAACCGCCGATCACCCAGGCCTTCATTGAGAAGTATTGCACGCCTAGGCAGGCGCACGGTGATGCACCACAGGCCGCAGACGCATCACCACCACCGCATCAAGCTGATCCTGCTGGGTCATTAGGCATGGAGCGGTATCTACAGCACTTGGTTCGCCAGCAGGCGGCCAACCACCGGGAGCAGGTGCAGATACATGAGTGTCTCTACTAGCTTAGCCTCAGTCAGCAGGGCCAGAGTTTCACTCCTTTTGTGTGCCCTACTCCATATCAGTTTAGGGCTGAGGTCGCATTGCCCGGAGATGGGCCCGAGGCCCAGGCAGGGGAGGCACCTGTAGGAGCTCCCGGCAATGCAGAGGAGGCCTGCATGGATGAGGAGATGACGAACTTGCTCGGTTTCTTGGGAGGAAGCGGAGCCACGTGACCGAGGTCACCGCACTTTTTTTTGGCATTACTGTTTTTTGATTAGTTTGCTATTGACGTTTTTTGTTATTGTCTATATTGCTGTTGACACTATTATTTTTTGTTTTTGTTCATATGGTTACTAGCATTACTATTCTTATCGTTCATTTCTGTTAGAAATTTTTGGCATTATGGCTCTCAGTTATTTCGTCACCGTTTTTGCGACTTGCCATTTCGTACGTTTTTCATTTACCTTGTGGTTAGACGTAAGTAGGTAGTGTGTGTCCTCGTCCGCACGACCATTTCAGAGAGAAAAAGAGAAAAAAAAGAGCAAAAAAGAGGGAGTAAGAAAAGAAAAAGAAGAGAGGAAAAGGAAAAGAGAGCAAGTAAGAAAAGAAAAAGAAGGAAGAAAAAAAAAGATAATAAAAATAAAAGTCATCTAGCTAAGAAACAACATCTGAACAAATACAGAGTTACCACCAAGTAAACAAAAAAAGAAAGGAAACCACGATCTAAAGTGGTCCTCTCCCTTTGATTGCCAACCAAAATCCTATGTGTCGGTGACTTATTCACCTCACACTAAACAAAAACTGAAAAGGGAAAGGCAAGAACATTCAAAACCGAATTTCCCACCAAAAAACACCATTCCCAAGAAAAAGTCCTATTAATCCATGATCACGCATGTAATCTTTGATTTGATAAGAAATGATTTTCAAAATCAAGTCATGGCATATTTATGGTTCGGAATTAGGACGAAACACTTGCCTGTGTGAGATCGATACACTTTGAGTGATTTTTTTCTATTTTTGTTGAACCCAATGTTTCCTCTAAATGGTCATTTAGAAATGAAATGCTAACATCCAAAATCTCATTTATGGTTATGAGAAGATTTCATCAGCATACTCCCCTTCCCCGGTAGACACATTGTTTTTCATCCGAAAAGCATATGTTGCTCTGATTAGTTGAAAGTTTTGTCTCTTTACTAAAGCATGTTCACATTTTAGTGAAGAAAATACCGAGACTATTTTTAGTCTCATAAGTTATCTAGAACTACGTAGGTCTGAGTTCCTCATTGAGGATACGTAGGAGCAAGAGCCTCGCTTTTGTCGACCACCCTCACAATCTCTGTCATATTGACCCCAGGGTCATGATGACATGCGGAGACAAATTATGGTCATTCCACACACTTTTTTGCCATTCAGACACGGTCGTGTCTGATGGCACGCAAAGACTAACGTCGTCTTCTGCGCCTTTTGTCATCCAGAGGCGGCGGGCCCGATGACATACGGAGACAAATTATGGTCATTCCGCACACTTCTTCGCAAATCAGACACGGTCGTGTCCGATGGCACGCAGAGACTAACATCGTCTTCTGCACCTTTTCTCATCCAGAGGCGGCGGGCCCGATGACATGCGGGAACCATTTGGTCCCGCACTTTTTACTTTTGTCATCCAGAGGCGGCGGGTCCGATGACATGCAGAGACAAATTATGGTCATCCGCACGCTTTTGCTATTTGTAAGACTCGATGAGTGATAAACGCGCAGAGACAAGTTATGGTCATTCTGCGCCCTTTGTCATTCAGGAGCAGCAAGTTGAGTGATAAACGCACAGAGACAAGTTATGGTCATTTTGCGCCCTTTGTCATTCAGGGACAGTAAGTCGAGAGGTGGGCGGAGATAAATTATGGTCATTCCCCACACATTTTCGCCATCCAGAGGCGATCGTGTCCGGTGGCACGCAGAGACAAATTATGGTCATTCTCCGCCTTGCCACCCAGGCTCGATCGTGTCCAAAGACACGCAGAGACAAATTATGGTCATTTTGTGCCTTGTGTCAACCAAGAGGAATGAATTCGACAGTATTAGGATGATGTGTCGGTACTGATCACTTTCAAAATTTTTGCAGGTTCTGCTGGCAGGGAGATTCACCGGCCGAATGGTGTTTCGCCCGAACGAAATTTGTGTCTTATCTTTACTTTCCTTTTATCTCCAATAAAAGACAAGTAAATAAGGGCAACTGTCATACCCTAATTTCGTCCGGGGACCATCCGTTGTTGGGATGCAACCCTCGTTAGACCACTTCGAGGCACTTGGCACCCATCGTTAGGCAATTCGTGAAGTTTTAAGACATGCCGAAAGTCAAAAGGAAGAGTTTGTGCGCAATCCGTAAAGTTCTGTAACATCCCAGAAGCCAAAAAAGGGATGATTACGTGATCCGTAAGGTTTCGTAACATTACGGAAAGAAAACAAGTATCGTTACGTAATTCGTAAGATTCCGTAACGTTACGAAAAAAGAATCAGCAAAAAAAAAAGGCAAGGGGGTGTATTTAGTAAACAGGGGGTGCAAATAGGAACCAGGCCCACTTGGGCCTTCTCGGAAGTTCTCCAGAAGGCACCACCTTCTGGACGAAGCAACCTAGCTCGCCTGGGCGATTCTTAGAGTCATATCTTTTCAAATGGTTTTTACATGACCACCAAACGTCTATATATATGTGACTGGAAACACGAATTTGCTCAAAGTTTTTAACAACAACAAGTCTTATTCTCTCAAAGAGAAAAAACATTTTATCCTCTTAAGAATTCCTTGGTCAATACACTTGCAATTCCTCTTCAGATTGGACAATCTATCTCTTTCAAGAGAGATTCATTCTTCGCTTCTTTCTAAATTCTCAAAGGGGATTGAGAGACCGAGGGTATCTTGTTGTAAAAGAATTTTGAACACAAAGGAAGGATTGTCCTTGTGTGTTCAGAACTTGTAAAAGGATTTTACAAGATAATGGAACTCTCAAGCGGGTTGCTTGGAGACTGGACGTAGGCACAAGGGTGTGGCCGAACCAGTATAAATCTGAGGTTCCGCTTTCTCTTCCCTTAAACTCTTTTATTTATTATTGCTTTATATTTATATTCAGATTGTTTTATTTGAATCCTTATTTAAGAGTTCATTTTTAAGGGAATTTGTAACTTGCATAGAAAGTGAAATAGAATTTTAATTGGGGAAATAGTTTGCAATATCTTAATTCAACCCCCCTTCTTAAGATATCTGAGGCCACTTGTCTAACAAGTGGTATCAGAGCTTCATTCTTGTATAAAGTTTAGAAGCTTCAAGAATAATGGCCTTAACAAACTTCTTATTTCCAGAAGGAAATTCAATCAATAGACCTCAAATCTTTAATGGAGAGGGTTACCATTACTGGAAAACCCGAATGCAAATTTTTATTGAGGCAATAGACTTAAATATTTGGGAAGCCATAGAAATAGGGCCTTATATACCCACCACAGTAGAAAGAACCACAATAGATGGGAGCACAACAAGTGGAAGCACAACAATAGAAAAACCTAGAGATAGATGGTCTGAAGAGGATAGAAGATGAGTACAATATAATTTAAAAGCTAAAAACATAATTACATCTGCCCTGGGAATGGATGAATATTTCAGGGTTTCAAATTGTAAGAGTGCTAAGGAAATGTGGGACACTTTACAAGTAACACATGAAGGCACAACAGATGTTAAAAGATCTAGAATAAACACATTAACTCATGAATATGAACTATTTAGGATGAATGCAAATGAAAGCATTCAAGACATGCAAAAGAGGTTCACACATATAGTGAATCATCTTGCAGCCTTAGGGAAAGATTTTCAAAATGAAGATCTCATAAACAAAGTATTAAGATGTCTAAGCAGAGAATGACAACCTAAAGTAACAACCATTACTAAATCAAGAGATTTATCTAACATGACTCTTGCTACTCTATTTGGAAAGTTACAGGAACACGAAATGGAATTGTTGAGATTAAATCAACATGAAGAAAATGACAAGAAAAATGAAGGGAATTGCTCTTAAAGCCTCATCTTCAATCCAAAAAGAAAGTGATAAGGAAATTGATCTAGATGAAGATGATGATCTTAGCCTCTTTGTAAAAAGGTTCAACAAGTTCCGAAAGTCAGAGGAAGTCAAAGGCGACCAAATTTTAAATCTAAAAGAAGGACAGAAATCTCATCTTCTACTCCAAAATGCTTTGAATGCAATCAACCTAGACATCTGAGGCTTGATTGTCCTATCTTCAAGAAAAAGATGGAGAAATCTGAAAAGAAAAATTTTAGTGAAAAGAAAATTAAAAAAGCGTACATCACATGGGATGACAATGATATGGAATCTTCTGAAGATTCAGGAAATGAAGAAATAAACCTCTGTCTAATGGCTAAAAGTTATGAAAGCGATGAAGAGGTAACATCTTCAAATAACTTATCCATTTCTTTTGATGAATTACAAGATGCATTTGCTAATTTTCATAAAGAGTCAATCAAACATGCAAAGTTAGTTTCATCTTCTAAGAAAGCAATTTCAGATTTAGAAAATGAAATTTCAAAATTAAATAAAGAATTAGATCATCTTAGAACTGAAGTTTCAATTTCTAAATCAAATGAAAAAGTTCATATCTCTACTATTTCTGACAAGAAAATATCTGATTCTTGTAGTTGTTGTGGTAAATATGAAAAAGAAATTAAAGATTTGAAAAACTCACTTACAAAATTTTCATATAGTAAAAATAATTTAGATGTCATATTAGGAAAACAAAGATGTGTCTCTAATAAGACTGGAATAGGATATAAACCTAAAAAACAACAAAATTTTCATAAAAACCTCTTTACATCCACACAAAAATATAATTCTAGTTCTATCACTTGCTTTTACTGTGGAAGAAAAGGGCATGACACATCTACTTGTTATTTTAAGAAAAACTACAACAACATTAAAATGATATGGGTCCTGTCATACCCTAATTTCGTCCATGGACCATCCGTTGTTGGCAATTCGTGAAGTTCCGAGACATGCCGGAAGTCAAAAGGAAGTGTTAGTGTGCAATCTGTAAAGTTCCGTAAGATCCCGGAAGTCAAAAAAGGGATGATTACATGATCCGTAAGGTTTTGTATCATTACGGAAAGAAAATAAGTATCGTTACGTAATTCGTAAGATTCCGTAACGTTACGGAAAAAGAATCAGTAAAAAAAAGGCAAGGGGTGTATTTAGTAAACAAGTGGGTGCAAATAGCAATCAGGCCCACTTGGGCCTTCCAAGAAGTTCTCCAAAAGGTACCGCCTTCTGGAGGAAGCAACCTAGCTCGCCTGGGCGAGCTGGGTGGCAAGCTTCCCCTTCTGTTCCCTTTAAATAGGGGAAGGAGGGAAGAACAAAAATGTTCAACCCTCCTGGTATCTGAGATTCACTTAAAATTGGTGAGAAAAATTGTTTCCATGAAGAAAATTCAAGCCGAGGTGCTTCCGTAACGCTTCCGTTACGTTTCCGTGGGTGATTTCGCGAAGATTTTCAACCGTTCTTCATCGTTCTTCGTTCGTTCTTTGGTCTTCAACCGGTAAGTTCCCGAAATCGAACTTTTCAATTCATTCTATGTACCTTTAGTGGTCCCCACTTGCTTCGCATGCTTTTATTTTCATTTCATTTACTTTTCGTACCCCCTTTTGACGTGCTTTAGTCATTTATTTAAGTCATTTTCTCGCCTAATCAAAAAATAAAATAAATTTCCACCGATCATTCGTATTGTAACATCTTTTAATTTCTCTTAAAATGAATTCCAACCGTTCGGTCATGCCGTAACCACGTTTAAAACCTAAAAAGAGGCAAAATAATAATATAATAATCAAAAAATATCTTTTAGTAAAATAATCAAAAAAATCAATCGGACGCTTTTCTTTATGATTTTTCTTTTTTAATCGAATTGACTAATAACCAAAGTGAAACTAAGGCTAAAATCAAATTATAAATCAAATTTTTGTCATTACCTAAAAAAGCCATTTTTAAGGCCCAACGCCTTAAAATGATTTTTCCGCCTTTATTGGTTAAACGTAGATTTCTAAAAAGCCTAAAATCAACATGTAGTTTTATTACCTGTTGCAAAAACTAACAAGAGATCATTAATGGTCCAATGCCTTAATGTTTTCTCTCCTTTCAAAAGAATCAAAAGATTATATAATGGTCCAACGCCTTAAATGACCTTTCATTCAATAAAAACATATTATGCAAAAATGGATAAAAACAATTTAACCAACGTTTAGTTCTAAAAGAACTACGTAGGTCTGATTTCCTTATCACAATTGAGGAATACGTAGGAGCAAGGGAAATACCCTCGTCGACCACAAAAAGATAAAAAATACAAAAGGCATAAAAAATGTAAAAGGGAAAATAAAACAAATTGAAGTCATATTTGCACATTTGATTAAAGGATGCTGTCTCTTGTGACAGATACGTGGGGTACTAATACCTTCCCCGTGCGTAAATACAACTCTCGAACCTTTCACTTAAAGTTCGTTGACCACATCTTTTCTGGTTTTTCGATGTTTTCCTCAAATAAACGTTGGTGGCGACTTTGCGCGTATTCCTTTCTTGGAAGACGCACCCACGAGTCACGCGTCGCCCTCCCGCCGAAAGGTAGGTTGCGACAGGTCCCAAAAGGATCTTCAGTCTACACTAACACACATGGATCCAATAAAGTTATGGTACCTAAGTCAAAAACTTGATTATGTAGGTGTCTTTGAGGAAGGAATGACACATAGATAGCGGATGTTCAAAACATATGACTGGAGATGCATCAAAGTTTACACATATCTCTCCCAAGAAAAGTGGGCATGTAACTTATGGTGACAACAAAAAAGGTAGAATCCTTGGAGTTGGTAAAATAGGTACAAATTCTTCAAACTCCATTGAAAATGTTCTACTTGTTGAAGGTCTTAAGTACAGCCTACTTAGTGTTAGTCAATTATGTGACAAAGACTATCTAGTATCATTTGATTCTCAAAAATGTCTTATAGAACATAAGCATGACATTAATATAAAGCATGTAGGATATAGAGTCAACAATGTATACATGATACACTTAAGCCTAAAACTAGATAATAACCATTGTTTTCTTAGCAAAGATGATGATCCATGGTCATGGCATAAAAGAATTGCTCACATAAACATGGATCACTTAAACAAATTAATTTCAAAAGATTTAGTAGTTGGTTTGCCTAAATTAAAATTTGAAAAAGATAAACTATGTGATACATGTCAAAAGGGAAAACAAACTAGAGTCTCATTCAAACCCAAAAATATTGTTTCAACCACTCAACCCTTACAATTATTGCATATGGATTTATTAGGTCCATCTAGAACCATGAGTTTTGGAGGAAATTACTATGCTCTTGTCATAGTTGATGATTTCTCTAGATTTACATGGACATTATTCATTACTCATAAAAGTGATGCATTTCAAGCATTTAGAAAACATGCTAAAGTTATACAAAACAAGAAAAATCTTAAGATTGCATCCATTAGAAGTGATCATGGGGGTGAATTTGAAAACAAAGATTTTGAATTATTCTGTGATAAACATGGTATTGAGCATAATTTTTCTGCACCTAGAACCCCTCAACAAAATGGAGTTGTTGAGAGGAAAAATAGGTCATTGGAAGAAATTGCTAGAACTTTATTAAATGATACTTCTCTTCCAAAATATTTTTGGGCTGAAGCCGTCAATACTGCATGTTACATCATGAATAGGGCCTTAATAAGACCCATTTTAAAGAAAACCACATGAGTTATATAATGGTAGAAAACCTAACATTTCACATCTTCATGTTTTTGGTTGCAAATGTTTTGTGGTTAATAATGGTAAAGATAATCTAGAAAAATTTGATGCAAAATCTGATGAAGGCATCTTTCTTGGATATTCATTGCAAAGTAAAACATATAGAATATATAACAAAAGAACTATGAGTATTGAAGAATCCATTCATGTTTCTTTTGATGAATCTAATGCTATTCTATCAAGAAAGAATATACTAGATGATATTGCCAAATCTTTAGAACAAATTCATATTCATGGACAAGATTCTAAAGAAAAAGGGAAAGGAAGCAATGAAGATCCTCAAGAAGAAGCAAAATCAAATGATGAACTTCCAAGAGAATGGAAAGCCTCAAAAGATCATCCCCTCGATATCATTATTGGTGATATCTCAAAAGGGGTAACAACTAGACATTCTCTTAAAAAAATTATGCAATAATATGGCTTTTGTATCTATGATTGAACCTAAAAATATAAAAGAAGCCATAATAGATGATAATTGGATAATTGCTATGCAAGAAGAACTGAATCAATTTGAAAGAAACAATGTGTGGGAACTTGTTGAGAAACCTAAAAACTATCCCATCATAGGAACAAAATGGGTATTTAGAAATAAGTTAGATGAACATGGAATAATCATTAGAAATAAGGATAGATTAGTTGCAAAAGGATATAATCAAGAAGAAGGTATAAATTATGAAGAAACATATGCTCCAGTTGCTAGATTAGAAGCCATTAGAATGCTCTTAGCATATGCATCCATAATGAATTTTAAGCTTTATCAAATGGATGTTAAAAGTGATTTTCTAAATGGCTTAATTCAAGAAGAAGTATATGTTGAACAACCACCGGGTTTTGAAATATTGGATAAGCCAAATCATGTCTATAAATTGAAAAAGGCTTTATATGGCTTGAAACAAGCCCCTAGGGCTTGGTACGAGCGTCTAAGTAAGTTTCTTTTAGAAAAGGACTTCTCTAGAGGAAAAGTGGATACTACTCTTTTTATAAAGAGAAAATCACATGATATTTTATTAGTTCAAATTTATGTTGATGATATTATTTTTGGATCCACTAATGAATCATTGTGCAAGGAATTCTCCCATGACATGCAAAGTGAGTTTGAAATGTCAATGATGGGAGAACTTAATTTCTTTCTTGGATTGCAAATTAAACAAACCAAGGATGGTATCTTTGTCAATCAATCCAATTATTGCAAAGAGTTAATCCACAAATTCGACATGGAAAATGCTAAGCACATGGCTACACCAATGAGCACTGCTTGCTATCTAGATAAAGATGAAACCGATCAGTCAATAGATGTTAAGCAATATCGAGGTATGATCGGATCACTTCTTTATTTATCTGCTAGCATACCTGATATAATGTTTAGTGTGAGTATGTGTGCTAGATTTCAATCAAATCCTAAACAATCATATCTTAGTGCTGTTAAAAGAATCATAAGATATTTAGTAGGCACTATGAACATAGGTTTATGGTATCCTAGAAATTCCACATGCACCTTAATTGGATATTCTGATTCAGACTTTGCCAGTTCTAAAACAGATAGAAAGAGCACAAGTGGAACTTGTCAGTTCATTGGATCTGCTCTAGTTTCTTGGCATAGTAAGAAACAAAATAGTGTTGCTTTATCCACTATAGAAGCGGAATATATTTATGCCGGCAGTTGTTGTGCACAAATCTTATGGATGAAGCAACAATTTTCTGACTATGGAATCCTTCTTGACCATATACCTATTAGATGTGATAATACAAGTGCAATTAATCTTTCCAAAAATCCAGTTCAACACTCTAGAACTAAACATATAGAAATTAGGCACCATTTTTTAAGAGATCATGTTCTAAAGGGAGATTGTGTGTTAGAGTTTGTTGATACTAAGAATCAACTTGCTGATATCCCCAAAGAAACATTCTTCTCTATTAGAAGGGAATTAGGCCTCTTAGATGTTAGTGATTTAGATAAATAAAGATTGATTGATTGAATTATTTTTTTTATGATTGATTGTTTGTGTTAAGTATGTTACTTTGCTTGATTTTGTTTAAATTCTTGTTATTATGGCTTTATGAATTATTGTGTGTTTGATGCTTGAATGATTGAATTAAATGCATTAGTAGTTATGATTGATAGTATTAGATGTATTTAGCATAGACATAGGTAATTTTTAGAGAAACTAGCCTAGTTTATGCTCTGGTAATCGATTACCATTCAATGTAATCGATTACAAAAGAATAGGAAGCCTGTAATCGATTACAACACCCTGTAATCAATTACCAGAAGGCTTACTACTCCTGTAATCGATTACCATACCTTGTAATCAATTACACTTCATCCTCCTCTATAAATACCCACGAAACCAGTCACACTGAGCAGCCTTACCCTCGTTCTCGAGCCTCCTTCATTCCTAATCTTCAAATTCTCATATCTTCCTCAATTCTTCACCAAAACACGTCTCGTAAAGCCCAATCTTCCACTTTTTCACTCCTCTTTCGATTACACCAATTGAAATTCACTAAACCTTCATCAAATGGCAGAATCGTCAAAGAAGAGAAAGGGATCATCCTCCACCGCCGTTGCTGCTGCCCATCACCGCCACAGACCATCCGAAGCACCCACAGCACCTATCCATCCTTCCTTGTCATCTCCAAGATCATCCACTCTGTTTTCTTCCGATGATCGGCGTCTACGGTACCTTTCTCAATTTTCTTCTAGGATCATTTTAGACCCTATGTACCTAGACATAGATTTCTTCAATGATGAGACATTTGATTGGTATCAAGTGTTTCAAAATTCTGGCTTGGTTGATTTCATGTCTTTAAAATTGCCTTATTATCCTGAACTTGTCAAAGTCTTTTACTGCAATTAAAAAATTCAGGATGGCATTCTTTCTTCTGAGGTGCATGGTATTACCATGATCATTGATAGTCAAGGTGCACCTTTTGAGGGCACCATTGTTGATGATTGGAAATTTGATTATTCTAGTCATGATGCTCACCGTATGGTTTGCAATGACCAGGCTAAAATAACCAGTAGATTGCTCGTCGGATCATTAACATTTGATAATTGCATCATGCACTACATTATTGTTAGAATTTTGCTTCCCCGGTCTTCAAATTTTGCTCAAGCCTCTGAGGAGGACTTGATTTTGATGTGGGCTTTCCTTACTGGTCGTCAGATCGATTGGGCTCACTTGGTTCGGTACCGAATGCATAAGGCATATATTACGGGCCAATGCACCTCTCCCTTACCCTCAATTGGTCACTCTATTTCTCTGTCATTTTCAAATTCCGCTTGATGATGAACCATTTGTTCAAGTCAAGTGTTCCTTTGCTATTGGTGCTGGTGCAGTGACTTCTTTTGGATACTGTAAGGATCGGAATGGTCAATGGCTAAAGAAAGATGCACTTCCTCCTCAAGATGAGCGTACTCCTTCTCCTCCTCCTCAGCGAGATGATTCAGCCCTCATGACTGAAGTTTTTTCCGAGTTACGGGGTCTTCGTACTTATGTTGGCAAACATTTTGATTCTCTGGATACTCGCTTTGCCGACATGGATATCCGTCTCACACAGCTTGAAGAAGATGTGGGTTGTATTCGTCAGAGCTTTGACCTTCCACCACCACCTCCACCTTCTTAGAGTTTAGTTTCTAATTTTCTTTTAAGCCTTGTATTTTGGCTATGCTATTTAAGTTATCATTTTCAGCACTCTATTTATCTTTTAGTATTTGGACTTTAGTCTTTTATGTTTAGATTCTATGTGGTTTTGAATTATGACTGTTTGGATTATATTTTGGTTATGACTTATTTATGATTTTGGTTGGTTATGACTTATAATTGATCATTGTCCACTTCATTATTTTATCTGTATTGATTCCCACGAACTTTGGCTTTTTGATGTTGCCAAAAGGGGAGAAAAATGGGGTGGTATAGAAGCTTAGAAAAAGCTTAGAAATCAAGTGATCATCAATTCCAAAACATAAGGGGAGTGAACACGCAATATATTATGCATATACATTGCTAGCTTGTATCTTGATTTCAGGACTTATATTGTCATCATCAAAAAGGGGGAGATTGTAGAAGCAAATGACTTTGATGTTTTGATAATGATCATGATGATTTGATGCAAATGATGCAAATGTGCGTTTCAAGTTAAAATTCAAGACAATGATTCAACAATACAAGACACAACATCAAGATGAGCACTAGTATTTTAGGAAGGGAATTCCTAATTGATATAGCAAAAGGTTTGGCCAGGTAATTTAAGTTAAAAAGTGTTTTTCAAGAGATTTACTCTATGGTAATCGATTACCAGAGGATATAATCGATTACCAGTGGCCAAAAATAGTTTACAACAGTTATTAAAAATTTGAATTCAAATTTTAGACTGTGTAATCGATTACACAATATTGGTAATCGATTACCAGCAATTAATAAACTTTTTAATTCAAATTTTAAAACTTGTAATCGATTACACAAAACCTGTAATCGATTACCAAAGGAGATTTTCAGAAAATTATTTCTAAGAGTCATACCTTTTCAAATGTTTTTTACATGACCACCAAAGGTCTATATATATGTGACTGGAAACACGAATTTGCTCAGAGTTTTTAACAACAACAAGTCTTATTCTCTCAAAGAGAAAAAACATTTTATCCTCTTAAGAGTTCCTTGGCCAATACACTTGCAATTCAATAAGGAATTAATTGAGTGCTTAGATTGTAAAATCTATCTCTTTCAAGAGAGATTCATTCTTCTCTTCTTTCTAAATTCTCAAAGGGGATTGAGAGACCGAGGGTCTCTTGTTGTAAAAGAATTTTGAACACAAAGGAAGGATTGTCCTTGTATGTTCAGAACTTGTAAAAGGATTTTACAAGATAGTGGAACTCTCAAGCAGGTTGCTTGGGGACTGGATGTAGGCACAAGGGTGTGGCCGAACCAGTATAAATCCGAGGTTGCACTTTCTCTTCCCTTAAACTCTTTTATTTATTATTGCTTCATATTTATATTCAGATTGTTCTATTTGAATCATTATTTAAGAGTTCATTTTTAAGGGAATTTGTAACTTGCATAGAAAGTGAAATAGAATTTTAATTGGGGAAATAGTTTGCAATATCTTAATTCAACCCCCCTTCTTAAGATATATGAGGCCACTTGTCTAACAAAGAGCACGAAAGTTTGTGCTCTAAGAGAGCTCTGAAATCTAAAATTTAATTTTCAAATGATCAAAGTTGAAAAATGCACACACATGACCTCTATTTATAGCCTAAGTGTCACACAAAATTGGAGGGAAATTTGAATTTCTATTCAAATTTCACTTGGATTTGAAATTGAATTTGTGGAGCCAAAATTTCACTAATTATGATTAGTGAATTTTAGTTATGTTTCAGCCCACTAATCCAAGATCAAGTCCAAGATTCTTCACTAAGTGTGCTTAGGTGTCATGACGCATGTAAAGCATGAAGGACATGCACAAAGTGTAACTATATGTTGTGACAATGGAGTGTAGCAAGCAAATGCTCATCTCTCCCTCTAAAATTTAATTGGATTGAGCTTCTACCAATTCAATTAAATTTATTTTCCAACACACACATCAAATATTAACTTAATGCATGTGAAATTACAAAACTACCCCTAATACAAAAAACTAGTCTCGGTGCCCTAAAATACAAGGACTGAAAAATGCTACATTTCTAGGGTACCCTACCTACATTATGGAGCCCTAAATACAAGGCTCAAAAATAATGAAACCTTAATCTAATATGTACAAATATAAGTGGGCTCATACTTAGCCCATGGGCCCGAAATCTACCCTAAGGCTTATGAGAACCCTAGGGCCTTCTCTTGCATCTCTGGCCCAATCTACTTGAAGTCTTCTATCCAATGCCCTTGCGGGGTAGGATTGCATCAATTTCCACTTGCAGAAAAACAAAGTTTTGAAACCGAAGTTTAGAAAGATTTTTTGGCAAGATTTTTTGCAAAGAAAAACAATGGGCAATGGTCAAAAAATATTTTGAAAGAGATATGTGTTTTTTGATTCTTGTAAAATGCGTGCCAAGGTCTTGCCTTTATAGACTCATCATGTCTGGTCAAAAAAACCATTGGAAGAGTTATGACTTTTGAGAAAATCATGTTAAGAGTTATAACTCTTAACTTTTTCTTCAAAACTATTCACTGGTAATCGATTACCACAATGATGTAATCGATTACACAATGTATTTTATGAAAAGTTGTGAATCTTCACAATTGGATTTGAATTCCAACGTCTAGATTCACTTGTAATCGATTACTAATATAGTGTAATCGATTATACTATTTGAAAATCATTTTGGAATGTTACAAATCATTTGAAAATATTTTGAAAATCAATCTGGTCACTGGTAATCGATTACTGCCAACTGGTAATTGATTACCAGAGAGTAATCACTTTGGTAACTTTAGAAAATTTGAGAAAATTCTTTTGTAAAACAAAACTGTGCTATTTAGTTTTTGGAAAAATCTTTTAATACTTATCCTATATGAAGTCTTGACTTGTTACTTCTTGATTTCTTCTCTTGAATCTTGACTCTTGGATTGGATTCTTGATGCTTGATCTTGAAAATCACTTGGGCTTTTGGCATCATCAAAATTGCTTGGTTCATCATCACGAAGCTTGCTTCTACACAAATTGCTCATGTTTGATGGGTCAATTGATGTCCTGATGTGAATTGGATGGTTTAATTAAGTGTTTGTCTTTGAATGTTAGAAACCTAGAAATTTGGGAATTCTTGATTCTTGCATGCTTTCTTGAAATTGATTAAAGGGTTTTGTTCCCCATGATGTGATCACATGTTTTGTGCTATTCATTTTGAATTTAGGTGTGTTTTGAGGTCTGAATTGTGCCTCTTTTGCTTCGTGAAATGGAGAGTTTTTTTCGCGAAGCACGACCGTGCTTGATGAGAGCACGCCTATGCTTAGTGAAAATCAGTTGTTTTAAGGCCATACTATTTTTCTGGCAACGTGAGTTAACTTGTAGCCTAAAAATGACCACGAAAATGATTGAATTAGGTTTTCTGGTATTCATAAAAGTGGTAGCCCTGGATGTTAAATAAAAAAAGCCGTTGGTTTCACCCAATTCAGAGTTGTATAGGCCCCTAGAGAGTCAAATTACTGAGAAAAGGTCGAGCTATCAGGATTAAGCAATGATCCAATGTTTACCTTAGGTTTAGACATAGTTAATGGTCGAACTAGTTTTTATGATCAACATAAGAATTGTAAATAACTGTCTTAGCTTTCAAAAAAGATAAGTATGAACTTAATAGAATTAGTACATCACTTGTACTTTCAATTTTACTCTAAAAAGGTCTTAGTAACTTTGGAGGAAATGTAAGGATATACTTGTTTACTGTACATGTACGTGTGGTTGCTATTAATTGAATGAATAAGTGAATGATTGTATGTCTTAAATGTTGGAAGATTGTTATTGTATGATACATACATACATATATATATATATATGATGTATGATAAGTGATAATGTGTTAGTGAGAATGATGTGATGAGACATGTGTTGTGAACAAGTGTGAAATTAATACGTTTTTCAATATGATCATACATGTTATTGTGAAGTGTAAAGTGATGGCATTGAGTAGTGAGCTATGAACTGTACAATCACACAATTGTAAGACCCTTTAAGGGCGACGAGTTAATGTGCGACAAGTATTATGATGGGATCCACTGCGAGAACTCGACGAGTTGAATCACTTAGAGGCATGATGAGTTAAAATTATTTTGAGAACAATTGAAGAGTCTTGTGTTCTTCTGTATAGTTCATAGATAGATTTTGCGTGTTAAAATGTTTTTTATGTTGGACCTGAATCAGGAGGGAGAGACCCTAATGGACTTAGGGGTAAATACACTCGATTTGAGTGCTCCTTTAAGCCTGTATCGATCCCACATGGTTGGCACATTCTCACAAAACTGCATGACCTTAACTGGTCTCCCTATGATTTTACCCAGTGAGATTGACTTGACTTACTAGTGTGTGGTCTGTCTTTTCATGTACTCCTAAGCGCCCGACGAGGTTTTTCGCTGACATGGTACCACATTGCATATAGGATTGAGTCTTAGTGTATCTGTTGCATAACGCCTATGTAATGGCCATTGTGACTTGTTATGTGATGGTGGGTAATGAATTGTGTGAGTGTGAGATGTTATGTTGTACTTGATATTTTTTGTTCTGAACACGTGATTAATGTAAATGTGTGGAATGTGATTTGTGATTAAATCCTTAGGGCAAGTGATATTATGCAAGGGGTGGTAAAATGATGTGAATTGTGATAAGTTGAGCTTGTTATACTTATATATATGTGCTTTCATTTATCTCTACTTGTTTAGGAATGTGATAATTCTCTCCTTATGTGTTGTTTGTGTTTGGATCATATGATGATCTCGAACCTTGTGTTCGTGGGAGCAGATGGTTAGGTGAATGACTTTAAAGAACCTTGTGCTAGAATGTGACATTGATGTCTGTGTTTCTATATTATTTGCATAATGTTCTGAATATGTTACTTTATGATATTCTACTGCTTAACTTGTTTCCTTTTGTAAAAATTGGATGGCCTTGTTTTAGGCTGAAGATGTTTTCATACCCTTATTTGATAAGTTTTGATTTTGATGATTAATGTGGATTGTGAATCTTTTACCCACATGAACTCTTTTTATGTTTATTGAATAAAATCTCTTTAATTAATTCTGCATTTTCATGTATGATATTATATAAATATATATGTCGAGGTAAAAGGTATCACAATAGGTATTCAATTATCTACAAGGCTACACATTATTTATAAGTAACAATTATCTACTAGCAATTATCTCTAAGCTACATGTTATCTATAACATTATCTATAAGCTACTTTTATCTACTAGCTATTATCTACAAACTGGTAATTATCTGCAAAGGCTATTATGTCACTGTAACAGCTCCTGCCAACAAGGACCCGCAACTTCCTCTCCACACTATAAGTATCAGGTTCCCTCATACTCTCTCGACACACATTCATACACTTTATGTTATCGAGCACACACACCTATTTACAAACTCATATATTCTCTCTTACTCTCTAACTCATACTTACTTGAGTGTTGAAGTCATTTATTTTATAGGTCCCCCTCTCTGTCGTCCTAACAAATGCTACTCTTCGGTCGACGTGTGAAGTCCATGAGCCTACCTTAATCGCATCCATCCTGACGTGTGTCAGCATTGGATTTTGGTAGCATTGGATTTTGGTAAGTACAGTTTGATTACTTTTTTCTCTTCTAATTTACTTTTTAGGTTCAATTTGATCCTCTTACTATTTAAATGTTCAATTACATCTATAATTTTTAAAAATAATCCAATTAAATTCTTTACTTTTAAAAGATTCAATTAGGCCCTTAGTTTTTTAAATGGGTTCAATTTGGTTTCATTTAAAACCAATTTTGATCCTATTTTTAACATTTTGAGAACTGATGAAAGAAAAATGAGATCAAATTGAATCTCTTTAATATATATATATATATGGATCTAATTAAATTTCTTAAAATAAAAGACTTAATTAAATATTTTTAAAAATTACAAGACCTAATTAAAATTTTAAATAATAAGAGGAGTAAATCAAATCTATAAAATAATTTTGAAGACTAAAAAAGTAATTAAACTTATAGTTTTCAAACGCAACAAATTACCTATGGTAAAGTCCCAGTGTTTGACAGAACCAACATTTTCCCAGTCAGCATCGTGCACTTTAGCGCCATTAGGAACATGATGAAGTTGCTTTCTAAAGACGTAGTAGAACTTGGCTGCAGGTGCTTGAATCTCTACTTGAGTCTCCACTTTCCCACTTAGAGCCATGTCTCTACTCTCAAAAAATGCCGAGAAAAAAAAAGGAGAACCCGATTGCTTCTTAAGAAGGACGCCATTTTGCTTAAGTAGAAGATTGTGGTTTGACTAAAATTAATTATTATTTAACACCTCAATCAAATGACGGGTTTTGGATTACGTGCATTATATATAAAATTAATTTTATTAACTATTGTCTTAAGTTAAAAGATTAATAAATAAAAATATTATAAAAAATTATGGTACAATTTTATTAATAATAACAATTTTTAAGTTTATTTTTTTTACTTTTAATTCTTCAAATGTTATCTTTGGAATTAATAACAATTAATGAAAATGATATATAAAAAGTCAAAATAGTTATTCCTGATACATCCAAAATTAATCTATGAATTGGACATCATAAGACAGCTATAAACCTTGAGCACTCGCAATTGGCATTAAAATATGAAAAATGTTGCTCGACCAAATATTCAGTTACATAATATTGATTAGACAATGTTTTTCGTGTATCGCGAGATATTCAGTTTTTTTAATTTTTGTTTTTTCTTGTATGCTAAAGATTTATTGATAAGATGGTCTTAAAGTAGAGCACAATGTGTGTCCAGAAAGATCAAGAAATGATTACATGTGAATAGCCCTGTATGCATCAATTGCACGGAAAATAAATAAGTACATGTCACTATACGAGTCATTCAAGAATTATATTTTCAGTAAGCATAACTGACCCAACAATTCGATGGTCAATATATTAGAATGAGTACTTCATTGGTTAATTCTATGAGTTACTCGATGCATGCATGTGCCACCCTTGAATTTCTTGGTTTCACCGATTCAACTTTGCGTTTCACATTATACATATAATTTTGTATAATGAGGTAGCATTTTATCAACAGTATAAGTCCAAGGCCTCGTCTTCAACATTGTACATATCAAACAATTTTCGCAACATTGTACATATCAAACAATTTTCGCAACATTGCCTCTACCACCCACTAACCGTGATAAAATTGAAAAGAACCATGATCAACTGGATCAATATAGGACAAAACCAGCTGCAAAAAGTTCCAGTCTATACCTACTGATATGACCACCAACATTCCTATTGAAGCAAAACATTGACATATGGAGATGTTTTTCCCGTATGTACAACACTTACCAGCAGAGCTTTGAATTGTATTTTTTAAATTGATCCATGTTTCAACTTTGAGGAGAAATTAAATTATTAGGTAATCCTGAATCACCATTAAATTTATAGTCCTGCCTAATTTCTATATAACACAAAATTAAATATTATTAATCATTTTCTCGTAAATTAAACAACTTAAATGTGTTATACAAAGATTGATCAGAATCATGAATAAACGATAGTTAGTTCAGGATCATCAAATAATTTCTCGTATTTGACACAGCAGTATTAATATCTAATGAGTTTAGCACCACTCATCAAACATTTGAAGCCCACCCACCTTTTCATTGAGAATAAATCTTGCACACTTTTTTCATCCACATTGGATAACTCTCCATTGAATGAATAAATCTTGCACAACAATACACCTACTAGCGTTTGTTGCCAGTGAAATAACACATTTGGCCCAGTTCAAACTAACATCTACAAGAGTTATTTCCACAAGCCAGTGACAGGCTTTGAAACCAACGACATAATTAAAATCTTCAATCGTGCTACTTGAATAGAATTTCCACACAAGACAACTTCCATGAATTTACAGTATTGACTAGGGTAGAATTTCACCTCTTAAAGAATCTAACTCCACCACTTCAAAATTAGTGCAGCAATCATATGTCCGCACTGTTATAGACTTTGGACATCTTGCCTTAATTAATCTGTCAAATAGGATCTGTCGGTACTCAGTAGGGCACTGGTGTAGAAAAAACGTATCTCCTCCCTTGCTAAGTTTAATACAGAACTGAACATCACAATATCCAAAAAACAGAGCCCCGTGTCTTTGTTAAGGACAAATCTGTTAACTGTCAACTCCCATATAACAGTTCGGTAGCACCAGACGATTTTAGATGTCACTTTAATGCACTCAATCGAATTAGTGCATCATTCAGAGAATGATGTAAGAGAACAGAGAACTCCATCCAAGCAGAAGATAGTTTATGTCCTCTTCTTGAGAGAAGCAGAAAACACAGTTGATTCCATAATCATAGAGCTAAAGTTTGATGAGATATTGTATCTAGAAATAAGCTAATTTAACACTGTGTAGACTTGAAGTATCTTCTTTCCAAACCCAAAGGTCTCTCTTGTCTACAATGTTTAATGGGGCCATAGCAATTCTGAGTTCCGCCACACAAACAAAGGTTGTCACTGTTTCCATTGCCATGGCCAGGTTTCCTGTCTCCACTCTCCCATTTTTTCGCAATCACTGCATCTTTTTCTGCTGCCACTTGAAAGTTGAAATAGATGAGGAAAAATAATTTTTAATGGTGTAGTTCCTAATCATTTTCCGTGCCAAAACAGGACTTGCCCCACTTCTAACTTTTCATGCTACACCTTCAGTGAACCACGAAGAATAGGAACCAGTCCAACTTGATGCAGTCCTAGTGATCCAAGATTGTGTATTGAAAGCCATGTTCAAGTCACCATACAGATTAGGTAAAAGTTTGTACTATAAATTGCTTGCTTATCCACCAAGAACCTCCATTTCCATCTTCTCAAAAGACTCATGTTAAATAGTTCCAAATTTTTTATGCTCAATCCACCCCTTGTCTTTCGTTTGCATACCCTCTTTACTAACTAATGCATGGGATTTTGAGACAGTCATTTGTCCCAGATCACAAAAAGTTCCTTTATATCCCAACTAATTTCTTCAACACACTTTTTGGTGCTTTGCAGAAAGAGAAGAAGTACAATGAAAGGCTACATGGAACATAAAGCAGTAGTAGCCTCGCACCTAAAGATAATTGTCTAATCTTTCATGATGCTAGTTTTTTCTTAGTGTGATCTATTACTGGTTGCAAGTGCTCTGTCTTCTTGGGTTGGATCCTATTGGCAATCTTAGCAACTTGAAGGGCAAGCAACTGACCAATTCTGTAACGAAGAAAAATAGATATGTTGCCTTCATAAAACCTCTCTACACATGTCAATGCCTAATAAATTACTCTTGTTGAAATTTTAAATATTTATAATATTTTTTATTATACTTTTCATTAATTTTTAATATTTTATAAAAGATATTGATAAATAAAATACATATTTAATATTTTCTTTATGCATTGTTAACATCGATTTTATTTAAAAATGAACTAGGCATCTTAGATGGATCTAGCATTGAACGATGTTGTGCTTAGTACATGTAACTTGTTCTAAAATGCACTCTACTTCTCTTGATTTCACTTTGAATTATCTTAGTATGTTGATATGTTTTTGTGTAGTTATTTGTTATTTGAAAAATACATGTTCACTTTGATTATTTTGTTTTTCTCTCTGTTTTAATCAATTATGCATTCGTATTAATAGATTACTACGTGTTTGTGTATTATCAGTTTTCAAAACTTTTTATTTTAATCGATTATCCCTTGATCGATTATCCCTTGATTTAATCGATTACCATTACCTTTTTGTGTGTTATTAGTTTTGAAAATTGTCTGTTTTAATCGATTACCCCATGTTTTAATCGATTACCATCTAAGTTGTTAGTGCTTAGCTCTATTGAGTTTTAAAAGATTGGCTAAGATTTTGTTAAAACATAAGCACTTAGACAATGAAGGAAAGCTGGAGTTGCTGCACATGATGTCCAACGTTATGTCAACGATAAGATCGGGCTGCACAATGCACAAGGCAAGATGAAATGTCAAATGAAGAATTGAAGCTGCAGGATTCACGATGTCGGATACAATGTCCAGGACATCCTGCTCGAAAATACTGGAATTGCTAAAAGCATTGAAGCTGCAGGATCCACGATGTCGGATACAATGTCCAGGACATCCTGCCCGAAAATACTGGAAGGCAAGATAAAAGTCAAATGAAGAATGGAAGCTGCAGGATCCACAATGTCGGATACGATGTCCAGGACATCTGGCCCGAAAATACTGGACATATAAATCTGTTATATCTTTAACAGATTATTGTGCAGTTAGCAAGAGATTAGACGATCTATCTTTAGGAACGAATTAAAAGATAATTAAAGTTTGAATTACAAACTAGAAGAGTTCGTTCAGGGATTAAAGATTAAAGATAAAAACTAAAAGATCAAACTGTATCTTTTAGATCTTTAAGTGCAGATTTTCAGGAAGAATGATAGATCTCATCCAGCACAAGAAGTTGCAGCCCAGAATCACACACTGCTATAAAAACATGGAGGCTGCACGAGTTCTGTACCAAGTCCGGGATTGAAGGGTTATTTTGTGAGTTTTGGGACTTGAGTGTTTTGTGAGCCACCTTGATGTTACTCTAACATCAAGTGTTGGACCTGAGTGTGTAGAGTTGATCTCTAGTGTGTAGAGTTGATCTCTAGTGTGTAGGGTTGATCCCTTTTGTTCAGAGAGCAATCTCTGGTGTGTATTTGATTTAATTGTAAACACGGGAGAGTGTTTGAGAGGGAGTGAGAGGGGTTCTCATATCTAAGAGTGGCTCTTAGGTAGAGATTGCACGGGTAGTGGTTAGGTGAGAAGGTTGTAAACAGTGGCTGTTAGACCTTGAACTAACACTATTTTAGTGGATTTCCTCCCTGGCTTGGTAGCCCCCAGATGTAGGTGAGGTTGCACCGAACTGGGTTAACAATTCTCTTGTGTTATTTACTTATTTAATCTGTTCATACTCCCAAATATAATCTGCATGTTCTGAAGCGTGATGTCGTGACATCCGGTACGACATCTGGCAGTGGAATCAGAATTTCAATTGGTATCAGAGCAGGCACTCGAAATCACTGAGTGAGATCTAGGGAGATAAATTCTGATGAACATGGAGAAAGAAGGAGGACCAGTGAACAGACCACCAATTCTTGATGGAACCAACTATGAATACTGGAAAGCAAGAATGGTGGCCTTCCTCAAATCACTGGATAGCAGAACCTGGAAAGCTGTCATCAAAGGCTGGGAACATCCCAAGATGCTGGACACAGAAGGAAAGCCCACTGATGAATTGAAGCCAGAAGAAGACTGGACTAAAGAAGAAGACGAATTGGCACTTGGAAACTCCAAAGCTTTGAATGCTCTATTCAATGGAGTTGACAAGAATATCTTCAGACTGATCAACACATGCACAGTGGCCAAGGATGCATGGGAGATCCTGAAAACCACTCATGAAGGAACCTCCAAAGTGAAGATGTCCAGATTGCAACTATTGGCCACAAAATTCGAAAATCTGAAGATGAAGGAGGAAGAATGTATTCATGACTTCCACATGAACATTCTTGAAATTGCCAATGCTTGCACTGCCTTGGGAGAGAGGATGACAGATGAAAAGCTGGTGAGAAAGATCCTCAGATCTTTGCCTAAGAGATTTGACATGAAAGTCACTGCAATAGAGGAGGCCCAAGACATTTGCAACATGAGAGTAGATGAACTCATTGGTTCCCTTCAAACCTTTGAGCTAGGACTCTCGGATAGGACTGAAAAGAAGAGCAAGAATCTGGCGTTCGTGTCCAATGATGAAGGAGAAGAAGAGGAGTATGACCTGGATACTGATGAAGGTCTGACTAATGCAGTTGTGCTCCTTGGAAAGCAGTTCAACAAAGTGATGAACAGAATGGACAGGAGGCAGAAACCACATGTCCGGAACATCCCTTTCGACATCAGGAAAGGCAGTGAATACCAGAAAAGGTCAGATGAAAAGCCCAGTCACAGCAAAGGAATTCAATGCCGTGGGTGTGAAGGCTTTGGACACATCAAAGCTGAATGTCCCACTTATCTCAAGAAGCAGAGGAAAGGACTTTCTGTAAGTCGGTCTGATGATACAGAGAGTGAACAAGAAAGTGATTCTGACAGAGATGTGAATGCACTCACTGGGAGATTTGACTCTGCTGAAGATTCAAGTGATACAGATAGTGAAATCACTTTTGATGAGCTTGCTATATCCTATAGAGAACTATGCATCAAAAGTGAGAAGATTCTTCAGCAGGAAGCACAACTGAAGAAGGTCATTGCAAATCTGGAGGCTGAAAAGGAGGCAGCTTAAAGGAGAAGTTGGTTTTCTGAACTCTAAACTGGAAAACATGACAAAATCAATAAAGATGCTAAATAAAGGCTCAGATGCTGAATAAAGGCTCAGATACGCTTGGAAAGAATGTTGGAAACCAGAGAGGACTTGGATTTAATCCTAAGTCTGCTGGCAGAACAACCATGACAGAATTTGTTCCTGCCAAAAACAGCACTGGAGCCACGATGTCACAACATCGGTCTCGACATCATGGAACGCAGCAGAAAAGGAGCAAAAGAAAGAATTGGAGGTGTCACTACTGTGGCAAGTATGGTCACATAAAGCCCTTTTGCTATCATTTACATGGTCATTCACATCATGGAACTCAAAGTAGCAGCAGCAGAAGGAAGATGATGTGGGTTCCAAAACACAAGACTGTTAGTCTTGTTGTTCATACTTCACTTAGAGCATCAGCTAAGGAAGATTGGTACCTAGATAGCGGCTGTTCCAGACACATGACAGGAGTTAAAGAATTCCTGGTGAACATTGAACCTTGCTCCACTAGCTATGTGACATTTGGAGATGGCTCTAAAGGAAAGATCACTGGAATGGGAAAGCTAGCTCATGATGGACTTCCTAGTCTGGACAAAGTACTGCTGGTGAAGGGACTGACTGCAAACTTGATCAGCATCAGTCAGCTGTGTGATGAAGGATTCAATGTAAACTTCACAAAGTCAGAATGCTTGGTGACAAATGAGAAGAGTGAAGTTCTAATGAAGGGCAGCAGATCAAAGGACAACTGCTACCTATGGACACCTCAAGAAACCAGTTACTCCTCCACATGTCTATTCTCCAAAGAAGATGAAGTCAAAATATGGCATCAAAGATTTGGACATCTGCACTTAAGAGGCATGAAGAAAATCATTGACAAAGGTGCTGTTAGAGGCATTCCCAATCTGAAAATAGAAGAAGGCAGAATTTGTGGTGAATGTCAGATTGGAAAGCAAGTCAAGATGTCCCACCAGAAGCTTCAACATCAGACCACTTCCAGGGTGCTGGAACTACTTCACATGGACTTGATGGGGCCTATGCAAGTTGAAAGCCTTGGAGGAAAGAGGTATGCCTATGTTGTTGTGGATGATTTCTCCAGATTTACCTGGGTCAACTTTATCAGAGAAAAATCAGACACCTTTGAAGTATTCAAGGAGTTGAGTCTAAGACTTCAAAGAGAAAAAGACTGTGTCATCAAGAGAATCAGGAGTGACCATGGCAGAGAGTTTGAAAACAGCAGGTTTACTGAATTCTGCACATCTGAAGGCATCACTCATGAGTTCTCTGCATCCATTACACCACAACAGAATGGCATAGTTGAGAGGAAAAACAGGACTTTGCAAGAGGCTGCTAGGGTCATGCTTCATGCCAAAGAACTTCCCTATAATCTCTGGGCTGAAGCCATGAACACAGCATGCTACATCCACAACAGAGTCACACTGAGAAGAGGGACTCCAACCACACTGTATGAAATCTGGAAAGGGAGGAAGCCAACTGTCAAGCACTTCCACATCTTTGGAAGTCCATGTTACATTTTGGCAGATAGAGAGCAAAGGAGAAAGATGGATCCCAAGAGTGATGCAGGAATATTCCTGGGATACTCTTCAAACAGCAGAGCATATAGAGTATTCAATTCCAGAACCAGAACTGTGATGGAATCCATCAATGTGGTTGTTGATGACCTAACTCCAGCAAGAAAGAAGGATGTCGAAGAAGATGTCAGAACATCGGGAGACAATGTAGCAGATACAGCTAAAAGTGCAGAAAATGCAGAAAACTCTGAGTCCGCTACAGATGAATCAAACATCAACCAACCTGACAAGAGACCCTCCATTAGAATCCAGAAGATGCACCCCAAGGAGCTGATTATAGGAGATCCAAACCGAGGAGTCACTACAAGATCAAGGGAGATTGAGATTGTCTCCAACTCATGTTTTGTCTCCAAAATTGAGCCCAAGAATGTGAAAGAGGCACTGACTGATGAGTTCTGGATCAATGCTATGCAAGAAGAATTGGAGCAATTCAAAAGGAATGAAGTCTGGGAGCTAGTTCCGAGACCCGAGGGAACTAATGTGATTGGCACCAAGTGGATCTTCAAGAACAAAACCAATGAAGAAGGTGTTATAACCAGAAACAAGGCCAGACTTGTTGCTCAAGGCTACACTCAGATTGAAGGTGTAGACTTTGATGAAACGTTCGCCCCAGTTGCTAGACTTGAGTCCATCAGATTGTTGCTTGGTGTAGCTTGCATCCTCAAATTCAAGCTGTACCAAATGGATGTGAAGAGCGCGTTTCTGAATGGATACCTGAATGAAGAAGCCTATGTGGAGCAGCCAAAGGGATTTGTAGATCCAACTCATCCAGATCATGTATACAGGCTCAAGAAGGCTCTCTATGGATTGAAGCAAGCTCCAAGAGCTTGGTATGAAAGGCTAACAGAGTTCCTTACTCAGCAAGGGTATAGGAAGGGAGGAATTGACAAGACTCTCTTTGTCAAACAAGATGCTGAAAACTTGATGATAGCACAGATATATGTTGATGACATTGTGTTTGGAGGGATGTCGAATGAGATGCTTCGACATTTTGTCCAACAGATGCAATCTGAATTTGAGATGAGTCTTGTTGGAGAGCTGACTTATTTTCTGGGACTCCAAGTGAAGCAGATGGAAGACTCCATATTCCTCTCACAAAGCAAGTATGCAAAGAACATTGTCAAGAAGTTTGGGATGGAGAATGCCAGCCATAAAAGAACACCTGCACCTACTCACTTGAAGCTGTCAAAAGATGAAGCTGGCACCAGTGTTGATCAAAGTCTGTACAGAAGCATGATTGGGAGCTTACTATATTTAACAGCTAGCAGACCCGACATCACCTATGCAGTAGGTGTTTGTGCAAGATATCAAGCCAATCCTAAGATAAGTCACTTGACTCAAGTAAAGAGAATTCTGAAATATGTAAATGGTACCAGTGACTATGGGATTATGTACTGTCATTGTTCAGATTCAATGCTGGTTGGGTATTGTGATGCTGATTGGGCTGGAAGTGCAGATGACAGAAAAAGCACTTCTGGTGGATGCTTCTATCTGGGCAACAATCTTATTTCATGGTTCAGCAAGAAGCAGAACTGTGTGTCCCTATCTACTGCAGAAGCCGAGTATATTGCAGCAGGAAGCAGCTGTTCACAACTAGTTTGGATGAAGCAAATGCTCAAGGAGTACAATGTCGAACAAGATGTCATGACATTATACTGTGACAACCTGAGTGCTATTAATATTTCTAAAAATCCTGTGCAACACAGCAGAACCAAGCACATTGACATTAGACATCACTATATCAGAGAGCTTGTTGATGATAAAGTTATCACACTGGAGCATGTTGACACTGAGGAACAAATAGCAGATATTTTCACAAAGGCATTGGATGCAAATCAGTTTGAAAAACTGAGGGGCAAGCTGGGCATTTGTCTGCTAGAGGAATTATAGCAGCTACTGCTATCTGAACGTGCTCAAACGTCTCACTTAACATTAATAGCACGTTCACTACTAAGCCAAAACAAATTCGACCGTTGCTTCACACGTCCCTCTACATTCCTCATTCAAACTTATATTTTCGTGGTAATCTCGTTTTCAGCATTCCCCAACAGCTCTCAGAAATTTGCAAAACCATTCCAAACGCTCTGCTTCTCAATGGCTACCTCACCAAAAGAAACTTCCGCTCCTGGTTCACCCGCTGTACCATCATCTCCATCATCCATCAAAGCACCATCAATCCAGGAACAACCTGAATTCCATATCCAACCCATACAGATGATTCCTGGTCAAGCCCCTGTTCCTGAAAAACTGGTTCCCAAACGACAACAGGGAGTGAAGATTGCTGAAAACCCTAGCCCTGCAACAAGTCCTAGGGAAGTAGACCCGGAGATGGACAAGAAGATCCGCAGTATTGTGAGTAACATTCTGAAAAATGCGTCTGTCCCTGAAGCTGATGAAGATGTCCCAACATCTTCCACCCCAAATGTTTCTGTGCCTGATGTTGATAAAGATGTTCCAACATCTTCCGCTCCAAATGCTGAAGCCCTCCCTTCACCCAGTGAAGAGGAATCAACAGAAGAAGATGATCAAGCCACAGAAGAGACCCCTGCACCAAAGGCACCAGAACCTGCTCCAGGTGACCTCATTGACCTCGAAGATGTAGAATCTGATGAGGAACCCATTGCCAACAAGTTGGCACCTGGCATTGCGGAAAGACTACAAAGCAGAAAAGGAAAAACCCCCCTTAAGAGGTCTGGACGAATCAAGACTATGGCCCAGAAGAAAAGCACTCTAATCACTCCTACCACATCCAGAAGGAGCAAAGTTGCAATCCCTTCCAAGAAGAGGAAAGAAATTTCCTCATCTGATTCTGATGATGATGTCGAACTAGATGTCTCGACATCAAAGAGGGCCAAGAAATCAGGGAAAAAGGTGCCTGAAAATGTCCCTGATGCACCATTGGACAACATCTCATTCCACTCCATTGGCAATGCTGAAAGGTGGAAATTCGTGTATCAACGCAGACTTGCCTTGGAAAGAGAACTGGGAAGAGCTGCCTTGGATTGCAAGGAGATCATGGACCTCATCACGGCTGCTGGACTGCTGAAGACTGTCACCAAGTTGGGAGATTGCTATGAGAGTCTAGTCAGGGAATTCATTGTCAACATTCCCTCTGACATAACAAACAGAAAGGGTGATGAGTATCAAAGAGTGTTTGTCAGAGGAAAATGTGTTAGATTCTCCCCTGCTGTGATCAACAAATACCTGGGCAGACCAACAGATGGAGTGGTGGACATTACTGTCTCTGAGCATCAAATTGCCAAGGAAATCACTGCCAAACAAGTCCAGCATTGGCCAAAGAAAGGGAAGCTGTCTGCAGGGAAGCTGAGTGTGAAATATGCAATCCTGCACAGGATTGGAGCTGCAAACTGGGTACCCACCAATCATACTTCCACTGTTGCCACAGGTTTGGGTAAATTTCTGTATGCTGTTGGAACCAAGTCCAAATTTAATTTTGGAAACTATATTTTTGATCAAACTGTTAAGCATTCAGAATCTTTTGCTATCAAATTACCCATTGCCTTCCCAACTGTATTGTGTGGCATTATGTTGAGTCAACATCCCAATATTTTAAACTACACTGACTTTGTGATGAAGAGAGAATCTCCTCTATCCCTGCATTACAAATTGTTTGAGGGGACACATGTCCCAGACATTGTCTCGACATCAGGGAAAGCTGCTGCTTCAGGTGCTGTGTCCAAGGATGCTCTGATTGCTGAACTCAAGGACACATGCAAGGTGCTGGAAGCAACCATCAAAGCCACCACAGAGAAGAAGATGGAGCTGGAACGGCTGATCAAAAGGCTCTCAGAAAGTGGCATTGATGATGGAGAAGCAGCTGAGCAAGAAGATGAAGCAGCTGAGGAAGAGGTAGAAGCAGCCGAGGAAGAAGAAGAAGTTGCTGAGGAAGAGGAAGATGCAGCAGAGGATACTGAATCAGATGATGATTCTGAAGCCACCCCATGACCATCAGACCTTTACTTTTGTTTTTTACTTTTACTAGCTATAAGGGCATGTCCCTTTGAACAATTGATTGTTATTGGTCTGTAATATTTGCACATTAATTTCATGCATTCTACTTTTGCCAAATTTATGTCTAAAAAGGGGGAGTAGTAGTATGTATGTATTATGCATGATTTTGAGTAGTAAGATACTATGTATGCAATAGTAGTAGGATACGATGTATGCATAATTCATGATTTTGAGGGGGAGTTGTATGTATACGATTTTGAGGGGGAGACTGCTGCTGCTGATGATGACTGATGGAAGCTACTAGAAGATGCTGCAGTAAGAGCATGGAGACAGGGGGAGCAGATAGCTGATGTCACATGAGATGTCTTGACATCCTGGAGAAGACTAGTAGCTGATAGAAGATGCTGCAGTAAGCATGGAGACAGGGGGAGCAGAAGCAGAAAGCTGATTCTCTCAACAAGGGTTCAATTTTCCTAATCTGCTGGAAGCAGAAGGTTTGTTCACACTGGTGCAGATGAAAGGAACATTTTATCAATAACTGGTCAAGGTCTTCTACACTTGTGCATGCGTTGACCTAGAAGGTAATCTCTTATCTATTGCTAATGGAGTAGAAATGGTCATTGATGCTAAAGTATGGAAGAAGGTAGTCGATTTGGACATGGGTGGAGTCCACAAGTTCAAAGAAACAGTTGATGGGTACAATAAGATGCCGACCTATAGGGGAATGCTTATTAACCCAGTAAGGAACTTGAAGAATCGCCTAGGAGTAGGTGGCTGGACTGCAAAGGACAGAATGCTTGTCTACCTCATTACCTACATTTTTACTCTGAGGTCAAGTAATCACGCTTAGGTAACTAACGATGATCTACAAATTGTTTATGGTCTAAAATCAGGTATCAAAATGAATTGGTTACTTTTGATAGAAGACGACATGTTAAAGAGTCGTCAGTTAATGGACTACGAATTTCTTTATGTCGTGCTTGTCTCAAGATTCATTGACTATTTCAATGTCAATGTATCTAATGAGATAGTGGATTTTACCAAAGCATCTAGTGAGATTACCGAAAGGTATCTCAAGAAGCTTGGAATGAGGTTTGTCAATCATGAGTGGATAATGACTAGAGGGCCAATGGCCGGAAACTTGGAACAGATGGATGAAGATGCTAAAGTTGAAGCTCCACAAGAGCCTGCACATCAATGGAGTCCTTTTGAATAACTCATGATTCAAAAGATGGATGCTATGCTTCACCTCCATCAAGAGCACTCAACTGAAGTTCACAGTTCGCTGGAGAACATAACTACTTGGCTAGAAAACATAAAAATTAGGCTGACCCTTAGCAACCTCCTTAACCTCGATGAGGATGGAGCTTAGTCATGTTTCAAGTGATTGCTTCTAATGTCTGTTTGTTTCCCAATTTTTCTTATGTTTTTGTTTGTTTCTGTGTCTCTGATTAAGAAGTTAAGTTTTCATATAATAGTTTAATGATTCTATGTAATGAATAAAATGCTATGGTATTTTCCCATTTCACATCATATGTTGGTCTGGTTATTCTTCTAACATCTGTGACTTTTTGGCCTTGTTATGCCAAAGGGAGGAGATATATTATTGCATTAGCATTTGTGTGTATGTATTGCATTAGCATTATGTAGGGGAGAAAAATTGCATTAGCATCTGCTTATATATATTGCATACACTCACTCATATATAACTCTACTTAATGATGATGATGATGATATAGATTGATACTTCTCTTAGTGTTAAGAAACTTTCAGGTTTTCCTAAGAAAAGTCTTTACCCACAAGACTTTCCAAATGCACTAAAATGGCAATTCAAGTTTGGCATCATCAAAGCAAAAAAAGGAGAGATTGTTAGAGATAGGGGGAGCAACATGAAGACTTAGCCTTTAAGCTTGAAGAAACTTGAAGAAGTTTTGTCTTTTACATGCCCAACTCTCTTGAGTGGCATTTGTATTGATTGTTGTATTGTGTGTTGCATCTTAGTCTCTATCATTTCGTATGTGCATCATCATGTATAAGTAAGAAGAAAGGTTCTAAAGTTAGAAAATCTATTCAATGTTTAAAACTCTCTATTTTAATTTATTACAAGTTAATCATAATCGATTACATTAGTGTTTGTAGCTTACAGAGAAGTTTCTCGTATCAGTTTAATCGATTACAAGGTAATCATAATCGATTATACAATTCAGATGAGACAAAGATTGGTTTTTCAGGAGTCTCTGCTTTAATCGATTATCGGGTGATATAATCAATTACTTCTCTCTTAAAAGTGTTTCAAAAGTGATCAATAACACTTTAATTGATTACATCAAGAATCTAATCGATTACATTGTTCTTGAAAGTTTTCTAGTTTTTGGGAAGAACACTTTAATAGATTGAAAGGATAATATAATCAATTACTTCTTCAAAATAATCAATTACATGTATATTTAATTTATTATAGGTGGATATAACTATTTTCTTTATAAATAGCCACCTTGTGTTCTCACTTTTATTTGTAAGTACAAAAAGTGTGAAATTGTATGAGCTAAAGTAAGTGATAAAGAGAGAAGAAAAAGTGCTTAGATACAATATGACTCACAACTTCTAATCTTTGATTATGAAGATCATATTGTGAAAAATAAGTTATGAATTTCTCTTGAGTTCAAGAAGACACTCATTCATTCAAGCAAGGTTCTTGCTTATGATTGATTGGGTTATGTCTTTCTTTGACTCTATTTTTCATGTGGTTTACACATTTTTAGTATATGCATGAATTTCTAAAGGCATGCTAGAATAGGTTTTTCTAGTTTGGGCTAAAGGTAGGTTTCTCTTAGGCTCTTATTCACAGAAGACCCTAGGTTTGGGTACCTTGGTCTCTTTTTCTAGGGTAGGAATTGAGATTGCTTGTGATTCCTTCAATGGTGATTTTCAACCATGGAGTTGCAGTAGAAGATAAAGGAGAAGAGGTGAGAGGAGACGTCATCCACTAGAGAATAAGCCATGGAAGGAGAAATTTCACCACCAAGAGAGTGCCTTAGATAAGAAGCTTAGAGAGGAAGCTTCAATGAAGGAAGAGAATGAGAAAGAGAGGGGGCATGGGAATTGAAGGAGATTAGAGAGAGAAGTTGAACTTTGAAGTGAGTCTCACAAGTTTCTCATTTATCAAAGTTATAACAAGTGTTACACATGTTTTTATTTATAGCCTAGCACATGGGAAGCTTCCTTGAGAAGCAAGGAAGGTAGCTTCCTTGAGAAGCTAGAGGAAGAAAGCTTCCCTGAGAAGCTAGTGGGGTTACTCACACTCCTCCAATAGCTAAGCTCTCCTCCATGCCAAAAATACATGAAAATACAATGGGAAACTTCCTTGAGAAGCAAGGAAGGTAGCTTCCTTGGGAAGCAAGCAAGAAAACTTCCCTGAGAAGCTAGGGGGGCTACTCACACCCCTCAAATAGCTAAGCTCACCCCCATGACAAAATACATGAAAATACAAAAAAAAAGTCCATACTACAAAGACTACTCAAAATACCCTAAAATACAAGGCTAAAACCCTATACTACTAAAGTATCCTTAACGTGTAGGGTAGGGTGCCCTTAATTTGTAGGGTACCCTACAAACCTAAAAATGGTCAAAATACAAGACCCAACAGAAGGAAAACCTATTATAATATTTACAAACATAAGTGGGCTCATACTTAGCCCATGGGCCCAAATTCTAGCCTAAGGCTCATGAGAATCCTAGGGCCTTCTCTTGCATCTCTGGCCCAATCTTCTTAGAGTCTTCTATCCAATGCCCTTGGGGGGTAGAATTGCATCAGCGTCGCCTTGAGAAGCGACGATGTCATTTTGGTGGTGTTGCTTAACAAATTATGGTTTGTGAAGAGTAATGATGGGTGGGCCTAGGGTGCGATGTTTGACAAAATTGACCTTGACGAGGAGGGGTTCCCCACTTAGGTTGTGGTGGGGGAGAGGGACAGGGCGTACGTGCTGAAAGTGCGTGTGATGGAGGGTATTTTGGGGAATTCAAAAAGGAGAGTTTTATGATTGAGGAGGTGAAGTCGTCAAAGGAGAGTGAAGGGGAAATGTTTGGTTGTATGTTATGGTTGGAATTGGGTTGGCTTATTTCTTATTTTGGAGGTTTTGGATGAAGCATGGACAAGAAGATCAACTGATGAAATAATGATTGTTTTGAAACATTGTACTTTATGCTCAGTTTTTTGTTGTTTTTGTTAGGTTTGTAGAAGTGAAATGGTAGGATTATTTATATACGTGCCTTCAAAATTCTCGTATTGTTGGATTGCTTTCTTCACGAGACTTTGTATTTGCTAAACAAAATTGTAGTATAACATTTTATAATGAGGAGAAAAAAACATGTAACATAAGATTTATTTTTTTTTGAAAAATGACGAATATTTTCTATTAGATCTAACAATTTTATGAGCTATGGAATTGAGCTTTCTACTAGCATAACGACGAGATAGAACTAGTCGTCTAGAAAATTAATCAACCCTAGATAGTAGAAAATGTCATAGGGTGGCTTCATTTCAATCCAAAATTGGAAATGCGTCAACAACAATTTTGTAAAAAATGCAAGTAAACTCGCAAACTCATATGAGATACAAGTTTTTGAGCCTCTGTCAAGCTTAATCGAACTAAAGAACAAAGAAGATGCAGGATTGTCATGAAATGCAAGTTTACTTGCTAGAATAGAGGAACTGTTAGAAAAATAAAATAAAATAAATGAGAAGAAGATGTAAAGTCTTAAACTAAATAAAAGAACAACAATAGTAACACAACATCAGAATATGACATAACATGGGTTAAGAATGCAATATAATATAAAATAAGCACAAAGGAAAATAATGTTAAAGGAGAAGTTTTAAATAGCCTGGGTTGCAAATGTTATCCTTAGAGAGAAAATTCCCTTATTGCACTGGTAGGAGAATCTGACTGAATTCCTCTCCCAAGATATGGCAACTCGTTGTTTCCGATCATGTGCAGCGAAAGGATTCCCGAAACTTTTAAACACCAATGGTTTTTCTCTCAAAAAAAGTAATTTTTCTATAAGAACAGGAAGAGAATAAATTTAGAGGAAAATGCAAAATTATTTTTCTACTTATGTATATTGGCTAAAGAAGGAGAGAAATATATATAGGCATAAACTCCCTTATGCAACAACACAAAAAACTCAAAGTAAATGGACCCACTAAAAAAGCAAACAAACAAACATAACAAACCAAATTGACCCACTAGAAGCAAAATCCTAAAAGATAGGAATTCTAGTTTTACGTAACAGATTTTAAAACAAATGTTTTATTTTATAAAAAAAATTAATATAAGTCATATATTTTTATAAATTTTAAATTATAAAACAAATATTTGTTAATAGGAACGCTAACCTTTATGTTCCCCGATGGTTGTGCGTAGCTTCCGCTAAAGGGTCGTCTCCATTGTCGACCCCCTATGTCGGCGTCAACGCTTTCGCCATCAGTCATTACAAGCGCTTCCTTCATTGTAGTTGGTTGTCTCTGACACCAACTATGTTATTTGAATTTGTGGTTGTCACCGACATTGGTCCTAATGTCACCATCATCGTAGCTGACAAATGCATCCTTTGGTTTTGTTGCCTGTAGGTGCTGCGTGTTGAAATTGTTTGGTGCGTGGAAGGAGATGCGAACAAGAGTGTTTGGTGCGTGTTGTGTGACAGCTTGTTTGGTGCATGGAAGGTGATGCCTTTTGTGTGTGTTGAATGGGCCTATTTGTGTGTTTGGAACTTATTAGTGTTGTTTTGATTGGGCTAGTTATTTATCTTGTTTATATTATTTCTAGTAATTGCTATTTACACTTCTCTTTTATGCTATTTCACTTTCCTCCTCACTTTTTATCCCTAATCTACTCCACATTAAAATGCTAATGAAAAAAAGGATAGTGTATTAGTACAAAGAGAGAGTGTATATATCATACGCCTTAATTGTTAGGTATGTATATGTCTGTAAATATAATTTTTTTTATATGTATATAACTCTTACGAGTTATGTTACAATCTCGAGCGATAATCTTTTATCCCCTTTTCGTTCCTCTTTCAAGTTATGAGTTTGATAATATTGGTTGACTAACTAACATGTGTTTTAGCTTTATTTCAATTTATGGCTTCTTTTCCATCTATTTAGCTATTTACTACTATTAGTGACTAACATGCGTCAGTTATTATTTTGATTTTTTGTCATGTTTCACTAAGTTAAAACAGTGTCTTATTTCATATGGTCAGTGCATCTTGAAAAGTCCATCTTAGAAAAAGGATATATTATCATAAATTTTCCTACATGGGAAAATTATAGTAGTCGTTGAATTTAATAGTGTTGAGTTGGATAGTTGAGGGGTGTTGTGAGTGTAAGGGCATGCTAGATATGCAAGGTAGTAGAATCAACTAAAAATTGCAATTGCAGATCATTTTCTAAAACCTTGATTTTATAATTGTAGTTATAGTTGTTTTTTGCATAGTAAATTTGTGAATGGTGTTTGTGCCTAATTGGTTTCTCTATTATGGGAAAAATACATAAAATGAAAATCTAAAAAAATGGATGCAATGAAAATCTGAAGACACAGTGAATATAGGGTTGTGCATTTTGTACCAAATAATTAAAATGAGTTGTGTCCTACCAAAAGATGGTGATCTTCTTATATATTGCATTGTTGAGAGAAGTGAAGTTGGAATGCTTGATACAGGAAATTAAAGGAATAATGTATCCTATTCTGAACACGATGAGATGAAACTTTGTGCTATTGTACTGGATATACCATATGGGATGATTGCGTTGTCGTAATATGATTCTATCTGGTTGACCCTGGCTCTTAAACTATGGGAGAAAATATAGTTATAGTTTTCTTTATTTTTAATTTATCTGCAGATTGTTTCAAGTTGGAAGGGAAAAGTTTTTAATCCGATGGCTTCTTGTGGCGAATCAGAAAAGTACTTAGGTTCCAATGATCGAAGTAGATTTGGTAATGTTGTGTTCATGATAGGTCATGTGCATGATGTTGTTCAGTTTATTCTATTATTGTACTGGATTATACGAGTTCATAATTTGTTGCTAATCCATGAATTGATTGGAATTTTAATGTCATGCAAAGGTATCCAAGAAATGATTTGCATGGTGTCACAACTAAAGTTGTGGATATGCCTCATCATTGTATGTTGTTCTTCTCTAATCATGTTTTTAAAAACATTAAGTTCTATACATAGAGGCTAGTAACGAGGTTGTGACCTTTTGAAAATGAAAGTATGATCCTTAGCTTATGCATGTGACCTTTTATTAAGACTCTTCTGAAATGTGTTAAAAATGCCAAGGAGTGTGCTTGTAAATTGTTTGTCAATCCCAAAGCTTTTTAATTCAATGTTCCTAAAGTTTATTTGAAATTTGTATGCATTTGACCTTTTAAATATTCATTTCCTTCTAATTTTATGTTTATCAAACTTTTTCTTTTTCTCTTATTATGAGGTGACCATTCTACTTTGAAATTTTACCTAGCATGTACAATTTCAATTGTCATTTGGCATATTCATGTATAGATGTACCCATCTCTGTCTGTAGATTCTTTTATTCCACATGACAGTATTCAAATTTTATTAGTGAAGGCTTTTCTCTTTTCCTGATTGATGTCTGAAGACATTCCATTCTTTGTAATTGATTAATGTTGGGAAATAAACATTTAGTGACTTAGTGTTGATGAATACACTTTACAATAAACTGATTTTGTGGAACTTGTATATTTTGTAGACATTTATTTTCATATTGAATTATAAATACATTGATACCCTACATGATGATGAATTCCCATATGTCATTTGTTCGGTATAAGAGAAACAATGGGCAATATGATTACTTAAGTGATGCCTTTGTAACTTATTTTCGAGGGCCTAAGCCTTTGATTGTGCTTACAAATTCTATTTTTGTTTTACAGATGTTGAAGTTCATCATGAGATTAGTAAAAAATTCTGGGATTCTCAGCATTGGCCAAAGCATATACTCGTCCAATATACATGGTTTGTCATTTGTGCTATTTAGTTGTAGCTATATGTATTCATATTATATTGTTAATCAATATTAATTTTGAAGTTTGAACTAATTTATTATTGTTGAAGTCGTTGATCCAATTTTTTGGCATTTGAGGGGTTGAGTTATATTGTTGGGATTCATTTGGTTCAATTGCTCAATATATTTTCTAAAATATTTCAGGAAGGAACATTCAGAGATAGATGTAACTTCAAGATTTTTTGTTCTGTTTGGTTCAGGTAATTAATACATTTCCCCTGATTCTTTACATATATGGGGCATATCAAGAAGAGAATTCTAGATGATTGTGAGAAATGAGAACATTCTCTAATCACTCTTAGATAAAAAATTAAGGTATGGGGAAGGGATTAATTTTAAATAGAAATGCTCACGCGACTCTCTCTTCTCCCTCATGTTCTGATTCCATGTTTCAGGAGGTTTCTGAAATTCCTTCTAGTTCCAAACACCTGTAACAACTTCTGTCTGAAATTCATTCGTCTACTGAGTTTGGTCCTCCTGCTGTAGCCAAGGAAGAGGAAAAGAATGAAGGACCAACTGAAGAATCTGATGATGACATAGCTCATCCCCTTGGGAACTAGTTCTCATTTGGGTGGTTAGTTTTTGTTTGTATCTTCATTCTCCTTGTGCATCTTATTTAAATGGAGCTTATTATCTCTATATATAATTGAGGTGAATAGAGCTTATTATCTCCTTGATCATTAAGGTTGGTTAGCATCATCTAAAGTGCATGGTGCGTGTTATTTGTTTAATATTATTTATGTTTATTTATATGGACCGTTGAGTTGGCTTAGGAGTTAAATTAAAGATTGCATTATATGATGCAATTGCTACCAAATCATAATTCAAATATAATTAAAAATGTCTAAACTCCTAGGATTAATCCTCTTTGGAATAAGACTATTAGAATTTGGGTTGTGTACTTGTGTAAATATAATTGATGTGTTGGTATTTTTTAATTTTTTAGAGAATCGTCTTAGAATCCTTAATTTTTTTTTTAAATTACATTTTAAGATGGTTTTCTCAAAAACTGTCTCAGGAAACTTTCTAAAACAATTTTTGTTTTAAGATTTTTTTCCCAAAAAAATATATTTTAAGACAATTTTCACATAAAAACCGTCTTAGAAAATTACACTTTCAAGACAATTTTTCCTAAGAATCGTCTTAGAATCCTTCATTTTTTATTTTTTTTTTAAAATATATTCTAAGACGATTTTCACATAAAAACCGTCTTAGAAAGTTACACTTCTAAGATGATTTTTCCAAGGAATTTTCTTAGAAATATCCATTTTTTTTAAAAAATAATTTCTAAAATGGTTCTCGGACAAAACTGTCTTAAAAATTATATCCTTATACGACGATTTAAAAATCTTCATAGAAAGTATTGACTTTCCACAACGCCGGTTACAATAATAATCGTAAATCGTTGTTAAAAAGCCTTAAAAATCATCATTAAATGTCATTTTTTCAATAGTGACTTAATCCTTGATTAGTTTGAGTCCACTAAGTCCAATAGGGTGGAGCCATATCATCCAACCAAATTTGTTGCAAGGCAACAAAGTTCTCCATACATAGTTTTAATGCAACTGAATTTTTAAGGCTTAACTCGAAAATCGTTGTTTAAATTAAATTTTTCGTTCCTTGTTGATCAACACATTCATTGGTAGAAAATACACATCTTCAAGTATGCTTTAGGGAAACTTTATTCTAATATATAGTAATAGTGTTTTTTGTCCTGCCATGATAATATTTCAACTCGATCAGCTCTATTGTTTTTACTTTTTACCATTCGCTTCAGTAGCTCACACACACAACCTCCTAAAATTAAAGAAACAACACTTGAAATGTAGACTGGAAATTAGAAGAAAAATGCTCAAAGTCAAGTATTAACATACCAAAGGAAAAAAAAAAAACCACAAAAACGTTGACTCGTTCAGCAAAAAGATAAAAAAAAAAAATAAATGTTTCATTTGATAATGTAAGGTTATGCATAATTAATCACTGAACCAAAAAAAGTCATTACAACTCAAATCAATTAAATCTGTGCTTAAGCTGAATTTGTCCACTTATTATTAACTTGATTTGAGAATACCAAAAAGTAACAACAACAATAAAATCTTATATCACTTAAGTGAGTTTCACTACACATAAATCATATAATGTCATTTTGGTTCCCTCTCTTTCTTTTAACGAGGCAAAATATGCAATCTACTCTTCTTACCATTAGCTAGATCATATATACATATTTTCCCATGCATCTATCCTTGACAAGTGCTATACTAAGGACAAAAACTATAGTAATCATCTGGGAATGAAGCTTTGTTGTATTTGTAAGGACTGAGCTTGTTGTGACATGAAGAGGGTCCAGATGGTGGCACTGGCCCTTTTGGTAATTGGCTTCCAAACAAGCTTTTGAAGACCCTTAAGTCTCTTGTGCACTCACCTGTACTTGAAGCCCCTAAGAGTACCAAAATAAAGAGAATCAAGCAAGATCTCCCCAAACACGGCATAATGGCTAGCTTGCTATGCTTTTCTCCCAATTCTCCTGAATGAAACTATAGCCAACTCTATCTTTACCTCCATGCTTTATGAAGGAGAATATGCACACACACACACACACAGATATATATATATATATATATACTGTTGGTTGAGAAAACGGTGGAGATGGGACATTGAATTTTTGTACCAACAAGGAAAATTAAACGAAGTGTATTAACTTGTTTCAGGTTTTTTCAACGCCCGTGACGCAAATCATAAAACATCAAAAAGATGCTTTTTGTAGTGGAATTAGCTAGCTCCTTTTGAACGAGGGTTTGAAAACGTTCTTGTGAATTGAATACATTAATAGCGGCAGCTGATTTAGAAAAGAAGGTGACAACCGATAAAATAGGATTTTTGATGAATTTGGCTTCTCCTGTCCGACAGCTAACTATAATTATATTAATGTTTAATGATAACATTTAATTTTAAAAATCATATATAATTTTAAAGGAACAATACAAAGAGTGACATCAGAAAAGTTAGATGTGACTTTTGACCCTAATGTTCGCCAAATTTAAACCTCAAATTAACATATAGTATGCGCTTGGGTGTGCATGTAAACTCGCAAAACTATATATCAACCCCCCATGCTATTTTAGTTCTAACTTTTCTCAAACATTTTACACCACTAAGTAAACAATTTATAATTCAAAATCTATCAAGTTATAAAATTGTTTTCAAAATAAGTGATTTTAAAACAAAAAAAAAATAGATAATTACTTGAACACATCGTGAAATAACCCATATCAAACTACTTATTTGACAAAATTGAGTAATTTCTTAGTTGCTATCGTTAAGGTTTGGATTAAGCGTCAGATTATGAAAGTCAAAATGTGATTTGAGTGTCAGGACATATATAATTTATAATAATTAGCTAGTGTCCACACACTTGTGGCAGATATAGTATAAAAATCAAACGATTTCCAATATTTAAAGTTCATTTTTATAATTTATTAATCATTTCTTGTTGTAAATTGAGTCGTTATTTATAAAAATGAAATTTTTTTTACTGTACACTCTTTTATCACATGTAAATTTATCATTTTTAATAATTATTTATATTTTTTTAAAAAATAAATTACTAAATTTTTTTATATTATTTAATTTAAAATCTTTTTTATCTATCAAAATCTGAATTTTAATTATTTTTATTTGTGCGAAATTTTATCTATAGGAAGCAGGAACTTGCATATTTCAAATTGAAAACATAAATATTGACTGCAAAAAAAAAAAATATATTGAAAGGAAACCAATTTAACCATGATCTCAAAATTAACTGTTGAGAACGTAGTTGTCTTATAATTTAGTAGAGAGAATTGTGTCACCTTTAATAATTCTATTTAATTCGAACCAAATAAAGTGGGTCAAACTTCAGAAAACTCAAAAAGTTGACTTGAATTTCTGTTTCACCTATCTAATATTACATTTTTAAAACTTCAAAAAGTAGTACTGTATTTAAAAGAGAAAATGTTTATGTATTGATAACAACTTATATTTACTGATTTCGGCTGTTTTTGAAAAAAAAAAAGGTTGTTTGAAACTATCTATGTTTATAATCTGTTATGAAAAATAAGTTTATTAATTTTTATAATAATTAATTTAAAAATTATATTAAATATGATTTTTTATTAGTTGATAGTACGATTTTTTTACAGCGACAAAAATAAACTCTATTATTTAAAATGTGAGCATAGTAAAGATGATTCTATTTCTAATTGCATTTTATGGAATTAACTTTCATATATCAGTAAAAAAAACGATTCCATATGCAGCCAAAAATAAAAGAGATTTCATGCTTTATTTGTAAGGAGAATATTTACATGTGCTTAGGTCTCCAACAAAGATTTATTATTATTATTTTCAGTAAAGATAATTTCATACTACTATCATATTAGCAAGAAAAACATATAAATACAAAATATTTACCGATTTTACTTATAACTATTGTGGATCAAAATCTTATTTAATCATTTTTATTATTTTTTGTTTAAAGAGCTTGAGCTCAGTCTCACCAATATTTTAACTATTGACTACTTGGATTTTAGAGTAAATTACACTTATATCCCTCAATTTTACTATAATTACACATACATCCCTTTTTTTATCATACAGAAAATTCCCTAATTTTTTACTATATATTACACTTGCAACCCCTAATCCCTTTTTTAGCACATGTCTTTTAATGAGTATTTTTTTTTTCCTAAAATGACCTTGTCTTCTTTGTGGGCAGGGGACACTCGTGAGTCTGAAGGGAAAAAATTTACAGCAAGAACTAATCCCTTAACCCATTGACGTTGCTGTGAATATATGGTGTGCATATCAATCCTCACCAAACAATCAAGTGGACATTAGCTTTTCTACACATGTTTGTGGTTCCTGTTTTCTGTACGTTAATCTCATATTAGGAGTTTTTTTACTTTGTGAAATTTTTTGAGCAATAATTAGAATTGAAATGCCAGAGCATTTACTATGTGAAATTTTTTTTCAATAATAGAATAGGAATGCCAGTGCATGAATCACCACATCAATGTAAACTTCATTTGACAAAAAGACTGAATGATCAATCAACCACTACAAACAATTATGTGATTGTCTCAATTGAATTGACTAGCAGATTTAGCTACAAGCAAACCGAATCACCAAATAGAATCTACAGATAGGAACAAACACTAGGAAGTACTGAAACCAAATTACACCATAACTAGGGGGGAAAACATCAAAGCCAACATCTCAGGATCGTGCTACTCTTACAAAGCAATGAGTAATTCCTTTGCAGCGTGCTCACCAAGTGTTTGAGAGTATCACGTAGCGAAAGATCTCCGAAACCCAAATTCACGCGGTGTGCCTTCCATGCCCATCAAGCCTGATTTGAAGGTTTATTTTAATACTGAATCTTATTTAAACAAATGGACAAAGATTGAATTAAATTATACACATAAAATTTTAATGAATTAATTACATTAATATATTTCACTTCAAAAAATTACTTAAATTATTAATGAAATTATTAAAGTTTATAGTTGAATGCAATAATTATTCAAACTTTTAGAGGAAGGATGTATCAGTCTAATTACACACTAATATTCATTGTTGCATACTAAATGTGCCATTTAAAAAAATCATCCGAAAGTAATATCAACTTTAATTTTTCAACGTAATATTAATTATTCTTTTTCCAATACTCATAATTAATGTCAATTTAGTTTTTTAATTTAATATTAATATTACTTTTTATATCTACTATTTAATAAGGTTAATTTTTTAAAATATTACCCTCTTTCAATAATTTATTAACTTTTTATTAATATGTATAAAATAAAAGTACAAACTTATTTTAGGACAGAAATAATAATAAATTTTATTCCTATGACCGATCATGTTTTATAATTAAATGATACTTATATAGTAAAATTTTAATGAATTAATTACATTAATATATATTAGTGAAGTAATCAAAATTTTAAAGTTGAATGCAATAACTATTCAAACTTTATTGGCAGGATGTATCATATCCGTTTACACTAATAATGCGCGAGGAAGACACAACGAGATTGTTCAAAACGGCCAATTTGTCGTCGCTATTAGCTCGAATATGACGGTCCTATTTGTTTAACTGTTAAAATATTATTTTAATCGTGGTCAACATATATAGTGCTACATGACACATTTAATCGTAAAAGAAATATATCTACTCATATAGTCAAATACCGTTTACTACTATAATTATCTCACATTTCCATTTAAGTATTTAACTATGGCTTTTATTCACATTTTTATTTTTAATTTAAATTATGTGTATCAATAAGGTCTAAAATTGATAGATAATTGTGTTTTTTAACCATGTGGACAAAATTGATTTCTTCTTGGGAGATGTACAGCTCTCGATTAGGAAATACTTTACTTTAAAAATATGATGTGTAATTATGATTTTTAAATTCTTTTAGTTAATTAAGTTTTTTTAAAATAAAAAATTGTCTTTTAATTATAATTTTTTTCTTAAAATTCCAAAATTATTTTTTTATCTAAATATTTAAAAATTATATGTTGGATTTGTGTTATATAATAATTTTAGAAGTTTAGAAATCAGAAATTCAATCAAAATATATTAAATAAAAGACTAAAATATAATTTTTGTCCACCTAATTTTGTTAATCATATTGACCTTTGTTTTAAAATTGAGTAATTTAATCTTCACATTTTACAAAATCAACTATTTTGATCCCTTCATTCTCATTAGTGAGCTGACCGTTAAAAGTTAACTTGATTGTTATAATGTTTTTTTTATCAACTCAAATATATTTTAATTAAAAATTAAAAATAAAATACAAAATTAAAAAATATTTAACTATGATTTCACCCGTAATTTCACCATACACTTAGCTATAGGAAAGCATGGTAAGGATTTGTTTGAAGGGATTATAAACTTCAAAATTGGGTACGGATTTGGAAGGGTTCTCAGTATCTGACTAGGTAATGACAGGCTGCACAATATGTTCTTTGATAGTTATGCAGACTTCAGTTGATACTCCTATGGAAGTAAACGTCAAATACAAGAAAGATGAATGGGATTTTTTGACTGATCCAACTCTCTATCGACGTTTCGTAGGAAGTCTTTTCTACCTAACGACAACTTGACCTGACATATCGTATGTTGTTCACCAAGTCAGCCAATTTATGTCTTCTCCTAGACATCTTCAATTTGATGTTGCTTGTCGCATTATCCGCTATCTTATAGGGTCCCCTATACGTGGGTTATTCTTTCCTTGAGACTCTCCTTTATAACTTATGGCATATAGTGATGCTGATTGGGTAGGGTGTCCGGATACCCGTCGGTCTACTATAGGTTGGTGTATGTTTCTTGGTGGTGCCCTCATTTCTTGGAAATCTAAGAAGCAAGATTGTGTTTCTAAATCTTCTACTGAGGTTGAATATCATTCAATGTCTTCTACTTGTTTTGAAATTGTGTGGTTACACAGTCTTTTGGAGGAGCTTGGATTTTCACAGCCTAATTGTATCCCTCTTCATGCTAATAATACAAGTGCTATTCAAATTGCTGCAAATCCCGTGTTTCACGAACGAACCAAGCATATTGAGATTGATTGTCATTATATCAGGGAAGCCTTGACCAGTAAAGTTATCTCACTTTCTTACATCTCCATAGATCCACAAAGTTTCTTGTTGACAAATTGTTGCTAGTTGACTTACCAACATCAATTTGAGGGGGGATGTTAATGTATATTAATGTAATTTATTACCTGTTTTAATAGGTTTATAGCTGTTAGGAAATCTCCGATAATCTCTCCCTTCCCTGTATATCTCCGATAATAGGAATTCTCCTATAATCCCTCCCTTTCTTGTATAACTCCTATAATCTCTCATCTCCTTGAAAAGCATATATTTTGCTGTCTATTTAAGAAGGATAGGCCATAGAAGGAAAATATGTTTTTCCAAAAACAAAAGCTCTTATCATGCTGTAAAATGTTTTCTGGTCTCTTGATATTTTAACACCAACTTATGATTTGAAGGGCATTATCAAGCTAGCGCTTGAAGAAGATGCTGGGGATCAATGTTTATTCCTAAACATTTTCCTAAGTTTTTTGCACTAGCTGCCATGTTTCTTCTTGAGTTTTAAATTTGTAATTATTGTTATCTTCACTGTTTATTATAAGCAAGCGTAAATTCTTCTCTGCCTTTGGGCTTGTGCAAATAACTAATACATACTCTGTTATTTGGTAGTTATAATGTATTCATGACATTGGGATTTGATGTTTTTTTTATTGTAGGTGATGTAACATGCTTGGCCACCATTCCATTTGACATGGAAGTGGATGCTTATTTTTTGGCAAAGGAGGATGGCATCATTGTTGGAATAGCACTTGCAGAGATGATATTTCATGAGTTTGTCCTTCTTTAAAGGTATGAAGGCAATATGCAGATGGTCTATCATTATATTTGTGGTTGGTGCTTGGCTGAATCATTGTAGGATTACTTTCAACTATCAGGTGGAGTGGAGTAAAAATGATGGAGATTTTGTCCATTAAGGGCTACAATTTGGAAGAGTTCACGATAAGGTCATTATTAGGAAAATATAATTACAAACGCTAGTAGCTTCATTTGTAATTAATTTCGTGAATTGCTTCTATTGATCATGCAGGACGGGCACATAAGATTGTTGTAGCTGAAAGAGTAGTGCTAAACTTATGCAGAGGATGAGTGGGATTGCAACTTTAACTAAGGTAATTTGTTGTTTACTTAAATCTTTTCTTTTTGTTGAATTTCTGTAATATGCTTATGCTAACAACTACCTAACAATTTGTGATGAAAATCATGTTGAACTTAGTTATCTAACATTATATGTTGTTTTAAAGATCTCTATAAGGCTATTGAAAATATTGTGTCAATTATTGACAATGTTGGGAGTATTGTATCACAATTGAAAAATGGCAGAATTGGTAAGATTTAAGATGCTTTACTTGGGTTTTTAGCTATTAATTTTGTTAAGAACCAAGAATTGAAATGAGAAAGAAAATAAAAGATTTTATTGACTAGTAAGAAAAGAACAGAAAATAGGAGAGAAAACTCTCCTCCAAGGGTTTCCCTTTCACAAAGGATTTCTCCTTTCACAAAGAGCTAATGCTCAATCTACAAATGATAAGATCCCCTTCTCTCCTATCCTTCTTCCTCTATTTATATCTAATAAATCTCTCTAACTAACTAACTCATTAGTAGTTTAACTATATTAACTAACTCTTCTTCTCCTTATATCCTAACAATACACTCCTCTTAAAACTCAACTGAGGTCCGATGCATGCAAATTGAGGTCCGATGGCTTCGATGGTGGGAGGGACAAGGGTGGACTCCATATAACTTTAATCAGCTTGACTGGCTCGGTACATTCCTTCTGCCTTAGTTCCATGGCTAAGCTTTCAACCATAGATGCAACAAAATTTAATGCTAAAGGCTCACCCAACAAGTTGACACTCCAAGGTTTCAACACCATTGTTGTTCCAACCACCTTCATGAATGATTTTTGTTTCACCATAACAATCTTTGTATGGAAATCTGAATGTTGAAAACAATGTGGCTTGGTTGAATCACCAGCTTCGAGTTCCTTCTTGATTAAATTTGTAATTGGGTTATCAAGAAAATCATCTTCGCAATCCACATTCGTCACTTTGTTTTCCTTGTGCTTCTCCCTTTTTATCGGTGGATCAACTTCTTCCTCCATAACCTTTTCAATCTTCTTTTTTATCTTGCTAACTTTGCTTCATCATTTTTGGTTTCTTCTCCACCACAAAGGATGTGGTTCTTGATTACTGAACCTTCTTTATTTTTGTTTTCTGATTTCAAGAATTGCAATGGGTCATTGTCACACTCAAAACTGCTATCCTTCAAATCAGTTCCCCCTTATATGCTTCTATCAAAGTTGGGTAGTTCCACCTTTCTTGCCCAAGAACTAGCCTTTGCTTCACTGAATTTTGTCCCATTTCCCTCCATGCTATTTTTGTCTTGTTGAGAGGCATGGGAATCAACTTCTTCATTCAATATCTTGCACAACATGTGTTTCCACTCTGAAATGTCGGTCCTCCCTTTCAAGAACTTTGTGGAAGTCTCCCATTTTTTGATGTGGGTTTTTGTCTTAGTTGAATTTTCTTGCTTCAAGATACTCAATCTTTCAAAGATGTGGTTACCATGGTGATCTTCGAATCTTTTTATCAAAGCTGTGGAAAATGACTCCCAATGTGAATCTGGATTGTTTTGGCTCCAAATGTAGAACCAATGTGTCGCAACACCCTTCATGCTCATGAATGCATATTGCAGCTTATGGAATGAAGGAATTAATTTCTTTTACCTCAAATAATTTTTCAGCCCCAGCAATCCAACCAATTGGGTCTGTCCCCATGAATGCTGGCAGCTCCACCTTCTTATCCCAAATTTGCGCTTCCTCCATCTCTAACACTGACTTCCCCTCGAAGATCCGACAGGCCGGACCAATTTGTTAGGAACCAAGAATTGAAATGAGAAAGAAAATAAAAGATTTTATTGACTAGTAAGAAAAGAATAGGAAATAGGAGAGAAAACTCTCCTCCAAGGGTTTTCCCTTCACAAAGGATTTCTCCTTTCACAAAGAGCTAATGCTCAATCTACAAATGATAAGATTCCCTTCTCTCCTATCCTTCTTCCTCTATTTATATTTAATAAACCCCTCTAACTAACCAACTAACTCATTAGTAGTTTAACTATATTAACTAACTCTTCCTTCTCCTTATATCCTAACATATTTTGTCTAGAGCATCGTTGTTAATATCACGCCATAGCTACTGCTATTGTGTTCAATGGCTTATCATAGGTTCTTGCACTATGCTAAATGTATAGCATGGCACCATGCTACATGAATAACAATTTACTTTAAACATTATACTCCAGAACTATCTAGGACGAAACAAGGTTTTCACTTGTTGGAGATGAGTTCTTTCTAGTTTAGGAGAATAAACACAGAAGAATAATTACTAAAAATTCCATTAGTTGTTTTAGGTGTGCATAGTTTTAGGTTTGAATGGTATTACAAATATCAGTTTTTTAAGTAAGATGTTATTTTAAATTATATGCATTATGGTTAGTGTTATGAACTACCTATTGTGGCAATGGCAAGTGCTCTATTTGAGAAAACTATGGTCTAGGATACTGTGTAGGCTTCTCATATATCTTAACCCAATGTTTTGGTAAAACTTTGCAATTTGCAGCCTGTTAGAAACCACAAACACAAATGAGAGAAAACAGTCGTGTCAAACAATCACTACCGATGGAATATGATATATTATGAATGCATAAAAGGAAATATAGAGAAATCTCAATTCCTACTGCCCAAAGCTCAGCTCCTTCAAAGGCACAAAATGCTTCTTACAATGATGTTCGTAAACGTAATGAACATATTATTGTCACAAATCTGCAAATAAGTTGACTTATGAAGTCAGATTGAATGTAAAAGATGATAATGTGTTACATCTTACTTGACCCTGTAATTAGTGAAACCTTTATTATCTTATAATTCTTGACTGCGTTGTAGATTTAGTGTTATTCCACAAGCAATGGCAAATGCAGCATACCCTGCATATATGTTGGAGACATGATAATGTGTTACATCTTGTTGCTTGGAGTCTTAAAATTTTAAATGATTCCTTGCCAACTTTGCTTATTTGCTACATAATAAATTAATAACTAATCGTGTAACAAATGATTTGTTGATTCAGCAACAAGATGATAGCAACAGATTTTACTGATAAGTTATAATGGAGTATAATTCCTTACAAATTACAATAAAGAAAATCCCTGCACATTACACTGAAAAACAGAAAACATAGAAGAAACACCCGTGGATTGTTGAGGGTCTGCTTCCTTCCTGCCCTAGGGCCCTAATTCCTTATTGAATGATTGACTGGTTACCCTTCTCCCCTTTGCAGCCCTTTTCATCATTTCCTTTACTACATTCACTTCTATTGGCTCCTTCCTTTCCTACCTGCCACACGTGCAGTTGTTACAACTGAAATTCTTGTCCCTACTGCCCTAGTAACTGTAATGATACTCTCTTCTGAAAAATCTCCATTTCTTCAATGTGAAGGTTTGGGTAAATGCCTTGCAACTGCTCACAACTTCTATGGGGTCTCATTTGTGTTTCAAGGTTTTTGTTTTTTTTTTCCGGGTTGAGACCAGGACTCTTGAGGAAGTGGAAGAAGTGTTACATTATTCATCTCAAACGAAGACTTCTTTGACTCGAATAATGTTGGACAATATGGTTGTGCCTCTACCAAATGGGGATTTGGACATATCTATGCTAAAAGAAGTTGTGCAGTTGATCAATGGGAGATATGAGACCGAGGTATTCACCACTAAATTTGCTCAGTTTAATCTTTACAATATATTTTGGATTATTTGTTAGACTAAATGGTGCAGAATATTTTGGTACTGGTTTTATATTTTTTATTTCTATTATTATTTTGTTGAGAAACTAACACGTCTACTCAGTTGTCTCATCATCTCAAGAGGTAGATGGCAATTTGCTCAGCGTTATGTGAAGTCCAAAATTATGGGTGTGAAATATATGGTTTGATATGTTTTAATCACAATGGTTTAGTATGAGATTATTTCCCTTATTATTCATTATTTAGTTTCCTAATTTTGTAAACCTCCTTCATTATAAATAAGAGTATTTCATGTGGTTTGATGATAACAACACACAATAGTAAATAATTCTTACAATGTCTCAGAATCAAATTATTCTCGACAGAGGACCTATTCCCTAGTGGACCTTTATGCTTTGTGCCCTTCTTTTGCTTTCTCCTTTCTTCTATGCGCCAAACAGTACACATGCGCCACCACTCTCCGGTGTATGTGCATCATGCCCTTTTTTAGCTAACGATACTGCAAACAAACTCACCAGACATTCGGCGACCATGCCGTCATCCTCCTCTTCCTCTATCTACCCTATTTTGCTTTGTTTGGCCTTGTTTAGGTTCTGTTTGGCCTTGTTTCGATATGTTTCATGGCCTCTACCGACCCTTCTTCAGAACCCGCTTCCGCAATGATGTCCACCAATGTCCCTCGCACAAACACATTTTTGTGTGTGGTCACTGTTGGGCCTATTTGGCAACTAGTGCACCACCCTCTTGTCGGTTTGCATCAGTGACCTTTTAAGAATGTCCCGTCGTCCACGTGTATAGCCAACTAACACACTGTCGTAGCAACCCCACATAGGTCCCTTTTCTGGCGAGAGAAGTTCACGCACATGATACGTGATGCATCTCTAGCGAGCGTTACATTGGAACCACATCCTTTTGCCTCAGGGCGTGCTTTATTCATGGGTGAACAATACCTGTCACCACTACGAGCCTTCGTTGGCTGCAGCCGAGGTTTTTCGGCACAACCACACGAGTGGAACCATCTTTATTTTTGTTTATGTGGGGTTTACAATATTTGTAACAAGCTTACTTCATATGACATATATGCTCCAGCTTGAGGAGGAATGCAATATATGATTTGATATGTTTTAATTATAGCAGTTTAGTATGGGATTATTTCCCTTATTACTCATTATTTAGTTTCCTTATTTTGTAAACCTCTTTCATTATAAATTAGTGTATTTTGCTAACAATACACAAAAGTAAATAATTCTTACAATTGGTTTACTCTTTAATGTTGGTCTTGGTCCTTCTGCCTTGAGGTCATTATTATGGGTTCATGGCTCGTGCAGTGAAATATATTGTTTTAGTTGTCATCAGCTTGCTATGTCATATTCCCTTTTCCTTTGGCTCGTGCAGTGAAAGATATTGTTTTGGTTGTTATCAGCTTGCTATGTCATATTCCCTTTTCCTTTGGACTAGGTTTTTTTTCTTGCATTATTGTGATGCTTAGTAACTTGGGCCACTTAATAATTTCAAAATCCATGATGTGGATATCATTAATTTGGATGAGGATGACTTTAGATACTAATTTCTTGTGTAATTTTTGTGATGCCAGGCATTAGACAATGTCACACTAGATATTGTGCATAAAATTGGGCAAAGCAGAGTGACCTACATTTCTAGGTAAACTTTAAGTTTGGAAGTTCCACTTCCGTTGCACTTCAGAGAATCTGGTGACTCATGCGTACGCACGGGCCAGTTGATTTTTTATTTTTTTTATTACATAATAGGAATAAAATGAAATATAGTGTGGAACAACAAAGAAACTTACTATTTATAATAATATTGCGCTTGAAACTACAAAATATTGACGGTAAATGCTAATTTCTATAATCCATTTGCATATCATTTTCTTTCCCTTCCACTTTACTGTCAAATATACATATGTCAACCTAGCTACTTCCATAAAGTAAACATGCAAAACAAAGGAATGATTCTTAACATCATTAATCCGAACAAACTTTTGAAGACTCTTCGGATCAGCAAAAAATGGCTACTACCAGTGTCAAATAAAAAATCCAGGGAAAAATCCTTCAATTTGAAATTTGAACTTCTGCTCACATGACATTTAAATGATTTTTTTACTTAAAGCAACGAAGACATCATGCTTGGGATCATGCAAAATGTATTGAAACATAACAATAGCCAATTTTTGTCTGTAAGAAGAAGCATTGTTAACAGTACATAATTTGGATTCATTGGTCAATGAAAAGAACTATAAACAAATGTTGATATCAATTAACTATACCTTTCAATTGGTCCTTCAAGGATGAACTTGTCACCAAAATGTATGACCTGCTTACAATAAATCATTCCTTCATATGTTATCCTCATAATGACATTAAACAAAGAAAGTAAGAAAAATCAGTAAAAGCTCAATTAATTATGTACAGCTCTTCAAGCATTAGACTATAGGTTATTTTCAGTTAAAAATATTAAGTCCGTCTAACCTTAGAATTCTTCTGGTGAGGTATTAGAGCAATGACTTTGGATTAGGACACTCGTGGTTCAGAGTGCAAACATCCTGAGGGTAGACACATTTAGTCCCATCATCATTTGTAAGCTCTCCTTCTAAGCAAGAGTTTGATAGCATCTGAAGGCTATTGTCTCTAATCAGTTCAATGGCCTCATGAAGGTAAGTGTATGTTTTGAAAGTGACTATTTTGGGTAATTTTTTTCACAAATACTCCTTACTTGATTTTAGGTTTATTTGTTAAGTTACTTTGCGAGCTTTTTTTAATTGCAATATAGGCTTAAAATTAAATTCATAAGTGAATTATAAAGAAAGTTAATATTTATAATTAATTAATTGTTCAAAGTACATCATTGAAAAACATTTCTAAAAAATTGTAAACTACAAAAGGTAGTTTAATCAGTGGTACTATCATCCCAGTCCTTTTGTCTTCTAATTGCCAATTTATTTTCTTTCTTAATCCTTTTTATTTATTCTCTGATTAGGAAATAAATTAAGAAACTATAGAAGAACAGAGCCTACATAATAACAATAATAATAACAATAACAATAATAATAACAATAATAATAATAATAACATAAGCATACACACGAGTCGTTTGTAAATTTTTTCGCATGTATTTTTATTTGTTTTGCAAAGCAGAAATAAAATGAAAGTTAATATGCAAATAAAAATTGATTAAACATTGGTAATATATTTACATAGTTGAAAAATTGTTTATGAAAGCAAGAAAGATAGACAATATTATCTTCTCTGACTTTAATCAATGTCACTGTCATCCCAGTTTTTTTTTTTGCAGTGGATGATAATTTTCCATATTTTATTCCTACGTCTGTAATAGAAGGAGACCTTATCGCCGTGGTAGAAATCACTCTCCGCAAAGAATTGATACCATGGTTGTACAACATATCTGTGCCCAATTCCAATGTGAAGGACCACAACATTCCACTGCAATGGAAGTCCAAATCTTCTACGTGCATACACAGGGTCGTTTCCTTAGTCAGTTAGCAAGTGTGATTTTTTGTTGCAAGACAGATATAAAAGGAAACACACTCTTGAAGCAAAAAAGGCTTAATACTTATAATAAAGTTGATGTTCAAACTACAAAACATTGTTTGTAAAATTAAGAAAATACAAATAAAATTTACTTGGTATCACTAAGCCAATATCTAAATTTTATCGTAACTCTTGTAGTAAAATGTAACTTCATCTACATGACAACGACGTTCCATTGCAGATGAGGGTCAAATCTTCTTTGAATTGTCATATGCCGGCCGCAGACATCAAGATGCGGCAAGAAGCTGGAAGTTTCTATAGATAAAATGTAAATTAGATAAACATTTAAATAAGAATTTGAATAAGAAAGTATAATTAGTTAATTGTGAAAGGTAGAATGAATAAATGTATAAAATTAGAAAATAATAGAAAAGGAAATGAATACGAGAGAGAAAGTTATGAAAAATATAAATTAAAATGTAATATTTATTGGAATGTTTATGACATTGAATATTTATGTATCTTCTCTAAATAATTAAATCCTTTAAAATTGAAGAAGTATACCTCACTTTAGCTATAGTGTTTAAAGTTATAACAGAACAAAAACAATTTAAACTCATAAACTTGGATGTTATTTACAAAAGTCACATTCCAAAAAAGATGAAATTAAAAATTTCTATTTAGAGGAACAAAAAATACTTAGCATCATTTGGGTCTTTTAATCATCCCAATATAGCTCCTTTCTAATCATCTCAATGCATCATTCTATATTGTGTTAAAAACATTTTCCTCATGAAAACAAAAACATTTCCCCTTAACAAAAATAATTTAAGAATTATACAATTATAGGTTCTTCCTAAAATTAATCGATAAGTATGTTAAAAATATAAATAAAAGCCTTATTTCTTCAAAAAAATTCCAAAGCAAAACCAATGAAAGAAAAAGGAAAAAATAACACTAAATTTAAGAAAAAACTAAATTGTTCATTTTCTATTTTTTTATCCCACCTGTATGAAATCATTTTCAAAGATACGTTCTAAAATTAATTTAAGAAACTATTTTAAGAGATTGCAACTGTACAATTAAAATGCGAGTAAATAATGATACTAAAAGCAATTGCCGAGCATGAATTAAAGAACAATACTAAAAACATATGCGAAAAAACACCAATGCATGTTTGGCATGTGATATTCAAGTTAATAATGTGTATTAAATTTGTTTGGGCTTGTAATATATAAAAAATGGTTTGGGTAGAATTATTTAAAAAAATAAACGCGATCAAGCATAAAAAAAGAATAGACTTCGTTCGTCACTTTTAACATTTTGATGAGATTAAACAAATTCAACATCATCATCATGTACGATGATGCCTTTGGAGTGCATTTACATTTATTAAGGTCAATTTGAATGATGTCACAATTTTTATTATGGATTTTTTTTATCTCGGAATGATGATAGAAGATTTGAAATGGAAAGAAAGGGAAATCTCCAGAATAAATGTACTTATTTATAGGCTTAGAGTTCCAGCAAAAAAAATTTACAGGCTTAGAGGGAAAACAAAAGCTTTTGACATAATATTAATAAAGAAGATTTAATAACCAAAAACTAATACGTTTAATTTCACAAAAACTATTTTTTTGTTTTTTTTTCTTACACAATCAAAGTAACTCCTTGTACCACTAATATTTTATTTTATATTATAAACTTCTCTCATCTTCATTTACATTTATTGTTTTTTTTTTCATTTCCATAAATGGATTGTTGCAGCTAATATGAAGATTTCTTTTCTTTATGAGATGATATAATGATTTCTAGAGAACACATTCATGTCAAGTCACACAATAGAAGCTCATCAGAATTTCTTGAATTCATATCAAGCTTTAGGACTCTCCCACGAGTGCAAAAACATCAGAGAAATTTATTTAAGTTGACTGTACATTGTTATTTTGAGAACAAAGCTTCTTATTCTACACTTAGTACAAAATTTCAAAATTTGTTTTTTTTTACCTTGAAATTGAAATCACTTTGATTTCAAAGTGACAAAAGAAAAAGTCTCATAACAACTCTGGTTATTTATTTAGCAAGCATTAGTTTTTTTTTTTTTGCAAACCCTCATTTTGTCAATACTCATACGAATTTGAGCAAGGTAATGATACCATATGAAAATTTATGGAAATATTAATCAACATATCTGTGAGCAGAGTTTAGAGTAAAAGAAGGGAATAATCAAGGGGGTCAAAGCTTCAGTAAGAGATCTGAAACATTGATAGAATTCTCTATAATGTCAATGCAGGATCCTATAGATTTTCCCATTGATAAGGCCTCAGCAACCTTCCCTCGAGCTGCTTCATGCCTCCACAAGACCAAGACCGTGTTTAGCAAAGGCCATCTAACATGAGAATCTGCCTTCTTCTGTGTGAAGCCTAGGCCCTTGAGCAATAAATCCAACTGTCTACAATTAAGAAAATCACAATTAGTAATGGCAATGCCATGTGAGCTTTCCAAATGTTTTCACTAAGTAAGTAAGTAAAAAGTTGCATAAACCTTTCTTATGTCATCTAGACCTCCTTCAGAAAATCCATATATAAGATACTCAGTGGACACCCCAGCCAATGCTATACATGAAAATTTGTTCAACGTCTAATAACAAAACAAAAAAGGTTGGCACATAACTAAAATTTCATGTGTAGAATGTTGATTAAAGCAAACTTATAAGCAGTGTAAACTTATAAGCAAACTTATAAGCTGTGTAAATGTGAAAAAACATAATGTTTTTTTTTTCCTAGTGGATCATTGCTTGTAAAATATTAAAGGTCTTCATATCCTTGCCAATCTCCATTGACAGCTTTTCATGTTGTACGCCAATCTTTGTTTTAGTTGTCATGAGAATCAGTTTCCTAAGGGGTGCTAATATATTCTTGTGGTATTGTCTCCTTGCATTTCTAATATGTAGAAATATTCTACAGGAAAGACTAAGTCATTCACTTAGCATAATGTCTTCTACAATTCCTACTCGGATTGCAGTGCTTCAGTGTTGGCTAGTTGAATGGTCACTCTTGTTGCTTGTAGCGGCCCAAGGTTTAGAGAATAGAAAATAGACATATGCATATGTAACATTTACAGAAACTCCAAGATTGATCATGCATGGCATTATTAGACTCAAAATTGCATATGGTGAACATTGCTAGATATTTACATTTTGGAGGCAGAGATCGATGTTGAAAGTATTGTTACATTTTTAACTCCTCCAGCCTCTTTTCATTTTATTTTTTTGCACAGCAAATGAAAGAGATATATTAGCAAGTGAAAAGGTTCTGCCACAAGAAGTGTCAAAACCCTTCACAAAATTACACAATAAAAGCACAAGTTTGGTGATGAAACAACCAAACTCATAAAAGGTCTCGATGTAGCCATGCTGCCCTTGCAGGATACAAAACAAAGACTCACCCTCTGTAATCTATATTCCCGATTAACTACTGCTACATAATTGCAGTTTTTCCATTGGCATCTACCTTAGATGGAGTAAACAATTGAGGGTATCTATACACCATACATATAACGATGGATCAAACTCTTTGATGAAAGCTTTACTCCAGCTCCACGCCCTGTAACATCATAAATCCCAGATTGGCTCTGAATCACAGTTAGCTTGATTAAAAATTATCTCATCCCAGATTACCTCTTTGATGTTATCACTTTTCAATAAAATATTAAAACATTTATTCTAATTTTATCATATGATAAATAATGTTTTCTTAGAAGACTTAATAATATATTTATTGAAGTTAAGAAAAAAAATAAAGATATTTTGGTAAAATTATTCCCTAGTAAATAGTAATTCTATTGGAATATTTATGTTCTCAGTCTGTCTAAAAGAATATTAAACATCATTGATTTTGGAATGAAAGGAGGAGTAACGTTACAATAAGAAGTTCCTATGTTAGGTCATGTTTGAAGACCACAAATGAATTAGACTATTATACTCATCATCAATTAGAAGCTAGCGCCATGGCCATGTACCTTGCCAGAACATGCCAGGCAGGTAGTCACTGGCAGTGAATTTATAAAGAACCTACACTCAATAACTCAAGATAATCAAGCAGTTTAATGAGCTAAAAACATGTATTCAATCAATTAGATTATTGATAATGGAGTCACTCAACCTAAACTGCTACACAAAAACTTTGTCATATAGGTAAATTGTGACAAAGGTCAAAGCCAGGTTGCTAGGACAAACAAAGCTTCTAATTGATATAAGATAAAATGAATACAATAAACATATACATATATAGCAGGGTGAAAAATGTTGTCGACTTCTTTCTAAGCCAAATGGTTATTTGAACAATGCCCTTACTTAGGGACATGGCCGTTTGCTTCTTCTTCCCTTTTTTCTTCAGAGATAGTTTTAGCAATCGTAAAGCTAGGCTGATTTGTTGAAGACATGAGCCTAGCCCACATTCTATAAGTAATTACCACTTTGTTCTGTCCCTCAGTGATTCTCTGCATAACAAAGCAACCAACATAATGCTTCTAAATTATATAGTTTCCTACTCAAAATTACAACTTCATTCACCCAATCATAAACTTGAATACTCCACATCTATGCTCTATTGCATACCTAATAAAAGGAATAGCCAAAACATATAAACAACTGCTAATTCCTTTGGTAGATAAGAATTGCTAAACCTTGATAAGTTTGCTTTGGAAGTTCTGAAGGGTCAACCACAACTATTTTTTCTCTTATAATTAAGTAAATATGTTTGTTAGTTTTAGTTATGAAAGAGCATTTGAGCCTGCTGCTTTCACTCTTTAACAACAATTTGGTTGGTTCCAAGCTCAAAAATTATTATAAATATATATGCACGTACTTTTTCTTTCATTTTATTTATACTTTGATTTTGTTTTTTCAATGTCATTCTCTCTTTACTTTGTATCGCATTGTTTATTACATTTATCACTTTTTTTCACTTTTTTTTATTTCCCTCTCTCCCTCTTATTTAATTTGCACAAAAATAAAAGGACATCCTTTTGGGATGAGGAACAAAACAAAAGCAGCAGAACATACCAAAATTTTGGAAGGCTCTACTCCTTAACTCCTTTCAAAACCCATCATCCCAAATGTAATAAAAGTAACTTTATAAATAAAAACCTAAATGAAATGGCTGAACAGAAAACCCTTGGAAGTGATAAACATTAGCAAAACTACAAATGTGCAGGCTTCAGGAGATGGAGGCTACAGGGGAGGGGGGGACATGTCAGCAATAGAAAAACTCACATGAAATAGCTGAGTGCTTTCTTTACTCGTGAACCCCCTTCTCCATATAATTCATTCCATTGTAAAAGCTCAGTCTTATTTACTGATTCAGAAGAAACACTTGCACATACTTGATTCAATATAATGTAGGAAGTAACATATTACTAAAAACGAAAAGCGAAAGAGCTCAAAGGATTGGAGAGGACTTTGCTTAAATGAAATTTCATTTCATACATGCTGATGAGCATATTTAAAGTATTCTATGTTTAAATCTCTAACGTCCCCACTGCTGCATAATGTTGGAGCTGGTAGCCCTTCTGCTAGAGCAGCAGCACGTTCCTATCATGCATCAAACACATTAAGCATACATTAGCTCCTTTCAATCATAAACCCACCTATTTTGTAAAGGATACAATAATTCCCCTTCATTAAAATTACTGGCTAACAACTTAATAAAAAATGAGTTCAAAATCCAAGATCATCGAGAAATAAAGAACTCTCCAAGTCTATTGTTGCTTTGTCTCAACCAAGGTCATAAGTTTAGAGCGTAATTTTCAACACATGCAAATAGCATGTAGACTTTATGGAAAGATTTATGCACGCAACCCAACTATAAGTTACCATCAAAAGCAATGACAAACCCATAGATACCAAGCATAACACTAACATAAAAAAGAGACACCTTTTTTTCCTTTTCTAATATCTCTATAATAGGCCGATGTGTTGCAGTTACACACAAATTTTGCAATATAAGGGCAAGCATCAAGTATTGAATAATAGTAACATTAATTTCAAAGAATAAAGTAACAGGAAAAAGAACACCAACAACCCGTCCAAGGTTTTTGAACATCAATTTTATCAAAAGAACTCAAGGTTATTACAAATGCACCGTCTCTATCCTCTTCTTCAGGACATTTAAATCTGCATCTATGCTGGTGAATCTCCTTGTTGATTATTGATCATGGTTATTACAAATAATGAGCCGAATAATGCAAAAGAAAACCTATTTAAAAAAAACACTATTGTATAGTATAATACCTGAAAGAGAATAAGAGATTAAATAATGAAATTGAACTTTAAGATAAGATGGGAGAGAAACAACAACCATATCACTCTGAACCTTAACTTAGGCCTTGTTAATTACAATATATGATGACTGACTAATGATTCTCTAATGAAACAAAAATAAAATAAAATGACCCAATATACTCCAGAGCAAGTTGTTGTGTAATGTTGTTCCAAAATAGAGGCATATATCATTATGATATTATGTTGACCAATGACCACAAATGCAAGAAATTAAAAACTCAAGTTGTGACCAAAACAACTCATAGGATACCAATATTTCCAATCTCTAATGCAAGCATCATGATCCAAACAGCGAAAAGAAGTTCAAGTTCATTGCAACGAATATTCTCAATGACAAAAACCTGCATGATAGATTAGATTTCATTAGAAAATATAGATGTTGGGTACATAAGTTGAATGAGGCTGGGAGACTACTGGGCCAATGTCCTGGCATAATACAACACATGAGCATACCATTCAATGCTATTGCGACCCAAAGAAAAATACCAAGAAAAATATGCAATTCCTTTACATTAAAACAAATTCCCAAAAATTTAAAAAGACTAATCAGCAACCCCAGCCCCACATAAAACCTTAAAACCAAGCTTGTGTTCAGCAAGGAAAGAGAATATATATATATATATATATATATATATATATATATATATATATATATATATATATAACATATTTCAAACAAAGTAGCAAATAAAAGATGAATGGTTGCAACCTCATCAACTTGTTTGCTGTTACTTTCATCCTCGTGGTGATCCATATTCGTATTTGGTGCTCACAAAACAAGCCTCTGTGCAGCAGCAACAATAACACGAATTAGCAAACATTAGGGTTCAACGCGAGAAAGAAACTTCGTTTTACCACACCCAAGAATACACGAAGAAAGCGGCAATCAAATCAGTGAAACGTAGTAGCGTTAAAAAGCAAAACAACACAGGCATGAAATTAAGGGAGGAAAAAAAACGAAAAAAAAGATGGAAATTACCGAAGTGAAGGTCGAGAAATTCGGCGCGGCGCAATTGGAGAAAAGATGGGAGAATGGAAGATTGGAGAGTGGTGAGATGAAGGCAGAGGAAAAATCTCATCTCTCTATGGCACACGTCTGAGATGAAGGCAGAGGAAAAATCTCATCTCTTTGTGGCATGTGTCAACAAATGAAGCAAGCACAAAATGCACCTGTCAACCAACGAAGCAAGGCCAAAATGACGTGGAGCAACCAAAGCCTGAAGCGGAAATGCCCGAAAACAACACCAACTGGTGAGAGTGTTCCAAGTGGTTTTGTGAGATCCTCGTGCAGAGACCAAAGCGAGCAGCAAATGATGAAGAAGAAGAGAGAATGCATTGCGAAAACCGGGTGGCTTCAGCATTCCGGGGAAATTTCAATTTTCGAAAAAAAGAAAGAGAAAGAGATAAACAGAGGAAAGAGAAAGATTTAGGATTTGAGACAGATTATCAAGCAAAATTAAACAGAAGTTGAAATCCACCAGTTTGAGAATGATACGTGGAGTTGGCAGCAGAAAAAAAGTTCAAAGCAAGACACATGGCAGCGAGGTGGCACAAAATCAAGCAAAGTTGGAGGGGTATAAAATGTGCAAAAAGCCAAGAAATTGGGCACATGTCAACAACTGGAGCATGGGCACAATAGCCTTTTCCATATACATCTCATTTATAAGACTTAGTATAAATGTATATTTTCTTATATTTTTCATTAATCTTATGTTAGATATTTTACAGTTTTTATCATTTTAATTTTTCAGTTTACAATTTTTTCTTTCTATTTTCCAATTTTTTATTATTGGGTCCACAGGCTAGTTCATTAGCATTAGCCTGTCCAATTTTACAAACAAGGCAAAAATGTGGTGGCAATTGCTTTCTGTACCTCCGGATTTGCTTCCTACACCCCATTTCAGAATGCAATTTACATAAGTACATTCTGGATTAGCCACTCCCGAATGTAAGCATTTGCTACATTTTGGAAAGGCTAATCCTGAATTTAAACAGATTAGGCTTTCCAGAAGGTTAAAAAGGTGCAAGAAGCAATTAAGGAGTTTCTGGAAGCAATTGCCAAATGTGGTCCATTTAATAAGAAGCTAGCTTGGTTTGATCTATTTAAATACAGAGCAAAAAGGATCAAATTGACCCGTACACCAACCCATGACTAAAACCTACAATTTTTTTTTTGCAATGACTAAAATATTTTTTTTTTCTTTCATATTTACAGGAACTAGAATGATATTTAAGCCTAGTATAAATAATACATGGCGTATAACTCTTAAAACAATGGTAGCCAATGCGTTAACCATTATCCTGTTTTTATAAATTACTACTATCTTCTTCTGCACCATGTTACTTGGGGGATTCCTTTTCTTGCTTCTTTTAAGTCAATGATTATGAGGTTTTTTTTTCTTTTCTATTTTGGTAGAGCATGGTTGAAATTTTTTTAAGAAACTCCCATATAGTACTATTTTTTGAGAATGTTACCATGCTTGCTTACTAACTATTAAGGGGTCTAGATCAGTTTGTTGAGTAGGATGTGTTGAATTACGGCACTACAGTTTCCGTCCACAATGATGTTGTCACTATGGATGTACTTGTTAAGGCTGAAGTTGGAAAAATCATAGACTGTGGATTAGAACGGAGAGAGCATAACAGAGGCAAAAAACAGAGCAAGGAAGCTAAAAAACCTCAGCTTTCAAGAAGATCTTAGGTTTAAGAGTAATATCTAGGTTCCTACAGGTGGAGGAGACATCCCCACCATTGTGTAATCTATTATTTTCTTCTTAAACCCTCATCTTGTAGCTGAAAGTTGCTGCCTTGTGATGGAAAGCTAAGTATCTCTGCTGGAGAATTCTACTGGAACTTGATGTAAAGTCTTAACTATCTATTTAAAGTTGTTTTATGTGTTCATTGCTTTTATCTACACTTAATTATTGCATGCTTTTGGTTTGATCACCCACTGGTGTGTAAAGTTAGGATTTTTAGCATTGGAAAATGTATTAATCCTTAGAACTGTATAGAGTAGGGCTAGATAACTGCATTGCTATACATAGAGTGTAGGGTTTTAGTTTTTGATATGCTGTGATTGTAATGTTGTTCGATTAGGCTAAGTTCGACGAGACATCCGAGAACGAGGTTTAATTAGAATTAGTCCATTCATGCGAGGAATCGGTGTTTGGTATTTTAGTCCTCAGCATAGAACGTAGAAATAATGTTAAATAGAGAAAAATATTTTAATTACATCAAGCATTTAGTAGAAGGACCCAACATTTTAATCATCTATTTTCTCTCCCATTTTGATAAGCGTATTTGTAGTTCTTTTAGATTTACAACACATACATTTTTGTTTTAATTCTATTTACATGGGTTTATATCAAAGCCTGCTTGTTGAATGAAACTTCACCAAATGAAACAAGTTCCTTGAGTTCGATACTCGGTTTCTTACCGTTTTACTATTACTTTAACGACTCGATACACTTTCCGATAAAGTTTGGAACTGTCCTAGAGTTTGAACAAAGTTTTTGGCTCCGTTGCCGAGGAACTTCTTTCCATTTGGGAAGTCTAGTTCAGTTGGTAGGCATTAATTCTTTATTCTTCAATTATTTGTTTTTGTGAATATATAGTTAGTGTAGAATTTGTTTTTCTCTTGAATTGGTTAACCACTATTCTTGCTAGTGTTTTGTATGCACCGTAGATCTTCTGCAGGTGATTTAGTTGATTTGGACTTGGAGATTGAAGCTACTTGCAGAAGAAACAACGCAGAACGACGGAGAAAAATCTTGCAAGAAAGGGAAGTACCAATTCTAGAGGAGCCTTGTTCATCAGAGTCATCTTCTATTTACATGGCTTTATATGAAAGCCTGCATGAAGAACTAAGAGTGAGCTGGCTTGTGAAAAGAAAAGAAAGGCTAGTCCAGCTAAAGGGAGAGAGGTGCCATATCCCTTGGTACCCTTAAAGAAAGACAAGGAGCAACACCTAGCTCAGTTCCTTGATATCTTCAAGAAATTGGAGATTACTATGTCCTTTGGAGAGGCCTTACAACAGATGCCACTCTACTCAAAGTTCCTGAAAGATTTGCTAACCAAAAAGAGCAAGTACATACATAGTGAAACCATTGTTATGGAGGGGAATTGTAGTGTAGTAATTCAACGGATCCTTCCACCAAAGCACAAAGATGCTGGAAGTCTCACTATACCATGCTCTATTGGTGATGTGTCTGTTGGCAAAACTCTCATTGACTTGGGAGCTAGTATAAATTTAATGTCACTCTCTATGTGCAGGAGGTTAGGAGAGTTGGAAATTATGCCAACCATGATGACACTTCAATTAGCAGATCGTTTTGCTACCAGATCCTATGGAGTTATTGAGGATGTTTTGGTTCGAGTAAAGCATTTCACTTTCCCAGTTGATTTCATTGTAATGGACATCGAAGAGGGCTCTAAAATCCATTTGATCTTGGGACGTCCTTTCATGTTAACTGCCAGCTGTGTGGTAGATATGGGAAAGAAGAAGCTGGAGATGGGTATTGATAATCAGAAGATCAGCTTCGACTTATTTGAGGAAGAAAAGCTGTTGTTGGACCAAAATGTCTGTTATGTGATGGATGAAGTTGAGGAGGAGCAGGATTTGAAGGTTGGAACCAAGTTTAACCCTGATCCATAAAGTAAGATGCGTCAAGCTAATGACACTAAACAAGCGCTTGCTAGGAGGTAACCCAGTCCTTTTTAATTCTATGTTTACTGCATTTAGTTTGGGAATACTTGTTGTGATTGTTTGAATGATTAATCAGCATATTTTACATTGAAAATGGGGTTGATCAAGCTTCTCTAGAAGTTGTGGATGAAAACACTTAGAAAAAAAAAATTCCGTCATCCACTCGCTCAGCGCGCCACGTGCGCTAAGCGAATGATCCTTCACGTGTTGAGCGAGTCACTTCTCGCGCTAAGCGCATTAACCCTTGTTCATTGGCTGAAGAGGTCTCACTGAGCGAGCCCTGTGCGCTAAGGCCAAAAACTTATCTGGAATTTCATCTTTTAAAATTTGGCTAAGCAAGTCATCTCGCTAAGCGCACAACTACATCTCGCTAAGTGCCCACGGTGCGCTAAGCGCAATTCCTTCTCTGTTGGACCTTATTTTGAATTGCGCCTAGCGGGTCAGCCACTAAGCCCAAATCCCTCTCGGGTTTGGAATTGCGCTAAGCAAGAGCCACTCACTAAGCCAGCCCCACTACTGCATCAGGAATCATTTTATTCGCTAAGCCGGGCCATGGCCCGCTAAGCGAGAGTTGCAAACCAATCAGAGCTGCAGAACTCGCTAAGCGCGACCCTTCGCGCTAAGCCTAACTTTTTCTCTGGAATGCCATATTTTCGAATTGGGCGAAGCGAGTCTACCTGCTAAGCGCGTGAGCTTGAATTCTGAAAACTCAAAAGTCATTGAGTGCTCGCTTAGCGAGTGACCTGCGCTAAGCGAGGCAGCCGAAACTGCCAACAATAAGGCTTAACTCCCTTAGGCAGTTTCCTTTATGCATTCACTTCTCATTTTACCTTAGCATTTGTACCTTGCACTCTCTGCATTGTGCATTCATCCTCCTCTGCTTTTGTTGCTTCCTGTGCATTAATCTTCTCCATATCCAAGTAAGTATTCCTCATTTTTCTACTTTTAAATTTTTGTTCTGAACCTTAGGATAGAAGACTACTATAGCTATTTAAAGTTTTGATTTTGTGTTGGATGTTATTGCTGTTAGGTTAGTTGTTAGTAAGCATGCTGTTAGGGGTTTTATTTCATGCACAATGTACATAATTTTACTGTGTTTTGATTAGGTTTTGAGGCCTAATAGGGGCCTGTGTTGAGAGGCTGAGAAGCCCCAATTTTTCTGGAATTTTCAATGATCTTGCTAAGCGAGCCTGCTCGTTAAGCGAGTTCATCAATTTCTATTGATTTTTTGGGTTTTTGGATGAACTCGCTTAGCCGGCCCTGTCCCGCTAAGCGTGTTCATCATTTTTGTGCATATGTTGAAAGTTCGTATGAACTCGCTAAGCCACTGCACTTGGGCTTAGTGAGTATTTAAATTTCCAGTTTTTATTTTTATTTTCAGTTGGTATGAACTCGCTTAGCTAGCATGCTGCGCTTAGCGAGTTAGTTTGTTAGGACAAACTCTTAGAGTCTTTTTGTCTTCTGTTGGTGGCTAAGTGAGTCCTTTCGCTAAGCCACTCAGCCCTGTTGGCTGAATAAGCCTGGGCTAAGCGAGTCAATCTCGCTAAGCCCAAGGCATTTTTGTTTTTCTGTGATTTTGTGCATGCGCTAAGCGAGCCCTGCTCGCTAAGCGCAATTTCTTCTCTGTTTTATTTATTTTTGGAATTGGGCTTAGCAAGCCTGCTCACTAAGCCAATTATGTTCCAGAGGTCTGTGTGGGCTAAGCGCCTACTGGCACTAAGCCTGTTTAGTGGGTCGCGCTAAGCGAGCTTGTCTCACTAAGCGCAATTAGCTCTCTGTTAGAGAATAAGGCTTAGCAAGCCATGTTCGCTTAACCACTGTGTTGTTTCAACTAAGCGAGTGTGTCTCACTTAGCTAGAGTCTTTGTTTTTGTGTTGTCGTGCTAAGCGCGCCTTGTGCGCTAAGCGAGTCAGTCTCGCTAAGCACCTAGTGTACTTTTCAGTTTTATTTTTTTGTTTTCAGTTGAAATAAAAACCTTTCTAACTTGATTCTTGTGCTCCTTTTTTGATGCAGATGGCTTCCAGGAAGAGGAAATCCACAGCCTCCCAACCTCGGGAACTCTATGATACCACCCGGTTTGTTTTCGAGGTTGCTTGGGAGTGTTATTCTCAGAACATTCACTCCTGGAACATCCTTCCAGAGAGGAACATTAACCTCTTCGTGACTGAGTACGATGAGTTCAGGCGAGAGCTCATCCGGCGGAACTGGCATAAGGCGCTGACACAGCATATGGATGGGCACATCGATGTGGCCCTAGTTAAAGAATTTTACTTGAACCTGTATGATCCAGAAGATAAATCACCAAAACAGATTCGAGTCAGAGGGAAGCTAATAAATTTTGAAGCTGCGTTGTTGAATGCTTTCTGGGAAACACCACCAGTCATTCTGCCAGGGGAGCAGTACCCCTCATATTCTATTTTCTGTAGGGCGTGGACACACCCTCAGGAGCTTGCCTCCAAGCTTTGTATTCTAGGACATGGATTTGTTCTTAATGTTGAAGGAGCGCCCTGGAGGCTCCTGAGGAAGGACTTGACTACCTTGGCCAAGACATGGAGTGTGCTCTCATACTCCAACCTCGCCCCCACCTCTCACACGTCTGATTTTAATATGGACAGGGCGAGGTTAGTCTATGGGCCGGTTATGAAGATGGACATGGACGTGGGCTTCCTCATTTCACACCAGATGTCACAGATGGCCAAGTTCAACTCCTGCAGGCTTGGTTTTCCTGCATTGATTTCAGCATTGTGCATAGCCAGAGGAGTCATCTCAGATTCTCTGACTTTCGAGTTCCTCAGCCTTGCCATTAATTTGGCATACATTAAGAAGAACTGCTAGAACCTGGACGATCTCATGATCAAATTTCCAGGGACTCGCAAGGCACAGGCTCGAGGATCTGAGGTTCCATCTTCAGCTGCTCCTCCTGCTTCTGCTTCCTCTGCACCTGCTCCTTCTCCGGCTTTAGCCCCTTCTACTTCAGCACCACCACTTCCTCCTACTTATTCTCATTCACCAGCTTCGTTTGCTCCATCATCATCATGCCAGTGCCAATGCTCCAAGGTCACCATTCCTATGTTGCAAAGCATCCACCGTGGCTTATGCCTGGTGATGCAGAGTATGCATGACTCGACTCAACATTGGCCTTTTATCAGCATGGATGAGTTCATGGCACAGGTGGCTTGGCCAAGAGTCCAGCCTTCTCCTTTGGGGGGAGGTGAGGCTTCCACAACCCAGGAGCCTCAGCCAGAGCCAGAGGTTGCTCATGAGGCCACTCTACATGCTACTTCACCTATCGTAGAGGTCTCTGAGGGTGAAGAAGGTGCCGAGGACACTGATTATGCAGCAGATCTTCAGGCGGCATAGAGTACCTGGGATCCTTGGCCTACAGCAGCACATGAGACACCACAACCAGCCCAGGATACTCCTTCTTTACCTTATGGCGAGCCTGCACCAGCTCAGGACGAGCCTACTGCTGCTCCGGATGATTGTTGATAGGATTTTCATTTATTTTTCTGCTTTAGATACATTTTATTTTCAGTTTATGTTTTTAGTACAGTTTTTATGTTTAGTTATTTAGTTAGAAAATTTTGAAAGCTCGTTGAACAGTTTGCATTTTTATTATTATTGCAGTGGTTTGATTTGATTTAAAAATCTTGTGTTTGTTGAATGAATTGGATTGATCAATGGCATGAATTGAGTGAATTGTACTGCGTAGATCATATGCTTTGAATAAGTATTCAGTAATTAGAAGAGAAAGAACATGGATTAGATACATGGTTGAAAATGTTAGTTGGTTTGACAGATTGATTACGAAGGTAATCACTAGCCACAACCCGGTGAATGTGTGATCTTTAAATGTGAGAGAACGACTAACATTGGGTACTGATTTTTGCATGAATCTCTAATTACTAAATGAATGCATGAGTTTGAAGATGATGAAGGTCATGATTGACTGAAACAACTACCTAGCCAAAAAGCTTACCTTGTGCCTGAATGAATTATACTTTGCACCCATGTTGAGCTGAAAGTTTGATTGATTAACTAGAACCCTGAGCCTATAAATTGTAATCTCCATCTACCTTGTCTTAGGTTGTAGGAGAGCATCATAGTTCAAGGCAAATTTGTCCCAAATTTGGGGGAGTTTATTGGGTGACAACAATTGTGGTAAGAAGATGACAACACACACAACAAAATCAATAAGCAGCAAGTAAAAGCTACTAAAATTAAAATAAAAAAATGAATAAGAAGAAATAAATCCAAAAAATAAAAGCTAAGTGTGTGCTGTTGTCAAAGCTAAGTGCCTTAAATGAAAAAGGCATGTAATTGAAGCTGGAATAAAACAGAAAAAGGGTTGATCTAAGGATGAATGCTCTCCTAAAACTTAAGACTTTTGCATCCTAGAAAAACCACATTTTGTTTGCAGCCCAGCCTCATTACAAGCCAAGAAAAGCCCTTCGGATTCAATTTGTGTGTTTGTAACTATATGGCATGAGATGAATTGCAAAGATTGAGACTTGTGTTGGTTGTTGATTGAGAAATAGCCTTAAACACTTGTGCTTGAGAGAAACAGTGACCGTGAGGCATTGGCTTGTTGAATCTTCCTTGATATCTGTCTTGCCTGCTAGCTTATTTCACTTGTGTGCTTAATTATCATGCTGATATCTTTGAAAAGTTGCATATTTTGTGAAAAGTTGTTGATTGAAGTATTGTATGCCACTTGTGTCATGTTATTGAATGCTTGGAAACAAACACAATTTAGAATAACCGTTGTGATTTGTCACTTGAGGACAAGCAAAATTGTAAATTTGGGGGAGTTTGTTAGTCGTCATTTACGACTAACTTTTGTATAGAAAAGTGTTATAAAATGTTTGTCTTTTCCCCAATTTATGGTTCTTTTTGTAGGTTTGTACATATTTTTAGGTTTAGCTTAATTTTGTTCAGTAGAAATGCCCAACATTGTGAATTTAATGTGTTTCAACTTCAATTTCAGGTAAAAAGGATGAAATTTGTGAAGGCTAGCAGCTGGGGTCTCACTAAGTAAGGCTTGTGCGCTTAGCGAGTTGGGAGAATCTAGAGGAGAATCTGAGAAGCATCTGCACGCTCAGCGCGTCATCATCTCACTCAGTGAGACGCTTGTCTCTTCCTGCGCTAAGCGCGCCCAGCTCGGTCAGCAGATATTCACTAACTCACGCTAAGCGCGAAAATGGTGCTAAGCGAGCCTTCAAGGACAGAAAGCCCTTTTTAAGGCTGAAGTTGGAAAAATCATAGAGAGTGTGGATTACAACGGAGAAAGCATAATAGAGGGAAAAAACAGAGCAAGGAAGCTAAAAAACCTTAGCTTTCAAGAGGATCTTAGGTTTAGGAGTAATTTCTAGGTTCCTACAAGTGGAGGAGACATCCCCACCATTGTGTAATTTGTTATTTTCTTCTTAAACCCTCATCTTGTAGCTGAAAGGTTTTGCCTTGTGATGGAAAGCTAAGTATCTCTGTTGGGGAAATCTGCTGGAACTTGATGTAAAGTCTTAACTATCTATTTAAAGTTGTTTTATGTGTTCATTGCTTCTATCTGCACTTAATTATTGCATGCTTTTGGTCTGATCACCCATTGGTGTGTAAAGTTAGGATTTTTAGTATTGGAAAATGTATTAATCCTTAGAATTGGATAGAGCAGGGCTAGATAACTGCATTGCTAGACATAGAGTGCTGGGTTTTAGTTTTTGATATGCTATGATTGTAATGTTGTTCGATTAGGCTAAGTTCGACGAGATATCTGAGAACGAGGTTTAATTAGAATTAGTCCATTCACGCGAGGAATCGGTGTTTGGTATTTTAGTCCTCAGCATAGAATGTAGAAATAATGTTAAATAGAGAAAAATATTTTAATTACATCAAGCGTTTAGTAGAAGAACCCAACATTTTAATCATTTGTTTTCTCTCCCATTTTGATAAGCGTATTTGTAGTCCTTTTAGATTTACAGCACATACATCTTTGATTTAATTCTATCTACATGGCTTTATAACAATGCCTGCTTGTTGAATGAAACTTCACCAAATGAAACAAGTTCCCTGAGTTCGATACTCGATTTCTTACCATTTTATTATTACTTAAACGACTCGGTAAACTTTCCGATAAAGTTTGGGACTATCCTAGAGTTCGAACAAAGGAACCTAAGAAAGAACCACTGTCTATGGTAGGTCAGACAATGGGAACTTGGGATTAACTTGTTGATGTTGAGTTTGAAGTTGCGCCTCAACAGATACAATGGGAGCAAGCCCAAACTACTCACAAAAAGAAAAAAAAAAACTCCCACCTTCATTTGAACCTAACCCTTTAGACCCACCCAAAAAGCTAAAGAAACAACCACCCTTAGACCTTAGAACCACCCAAAAGAGGAAGGCTCCAAACTCTAAGTTTGAATCTAAATCTAGACCATCAACTAAATGACCAATCGTAAAAATCAAACACCCTTAACCTCAGCCTACACCTCCCTCACCATCTAAAACTCAATCATCCTCACCTCCAAAGAACCAAGAATCTAATGATGTGATTCTTAAAAGCCCTACACCTCAACCCTTACCCTCCCTAGACCTTCCACCTTAGACCTTTGAAGTCTCACCCAAACTAGCTTCATCTCCCTTGAGGATAACAGAAGTTGCATTTGCTAAGTCCAAGAAGTAGTCTTTGAATGAAGCACGTAAAAAGGCCAAGTTGGATGAGATACTTGAAAAGAAGGAGGCCTTTGAGTTAGAAGAAGGAGTGCTCACGTATATGAATGAACTATCTGAGGAGGAGAACAAAAAGAAATTAGTTGAAGATGCCAAGCTTGCTGCCTTGGTAGGCAAGGTATCTAGAGAAATTCAAGATGATGTTATTTTGGAATCTCTGAAGACTCTGTCTATTGAGGAAGAGCAAAGGAAGAGTGTCGAGAAGGCTACCATGATGGAGATAGATGGTGAGCCATTGCCCAAAGGTTCTATTGTTCAATCTATACATGCACAATCTGAACAAGAGAGGAAGAAAGCTCAGATGGAGGATTTGAGAAAGTTTATGGAGAAAGTTCAATCTGCAGTAGAACATGCAACTCATATTTTGTTTTTGGATGCTACTCATCGACAAGTAGAGCTAGAAGCTACCACTACTCTTGCAGACATGGGTCCTATAAAAAAGGAAGCTCTTAAAGTGGCCATGCTTCAGCCAGCTATTGAAGAAGTTCTTGTAGAAGCCGAGGATGATGTTATTGAGACAAACCTTAGAAGTACTTCTATTCGTCCAAGGCCAGTGTTTGGTGCTAATGAATAGTTCATTGTTGTTCAATTTGATATAGTAGATGAAGACATACTCAAACGTTTAGAAGAGATATATGGAGCACTAAAATTTGTCTCCATCGAAGTCATGATGGAACATCTAGATGTAAGGAAGATAATGGTGACAAGTTAAAATCCTATTAGGGTCTCAGAACTCTTTCACATGCTTGAGAAAAGATTGATGAAGCCAATTGAACAACAAGTAACAACATGAATCTTACCTTCAAGACCATTTGTTCATAAGCAACCATACACCCATGTGCATCACAATCTTCACACCAGACTGTATCATGGATTTAGAGGATACAATGTTCTGGAAATGGCAGACTTGCAATCGAGTCTGGAAGGAGAAAGGTAATATTAGGAGTCATATTCTTCATCCAGAGATGAAGAAAGTGGAGCTGGAAAAGTGATAAACTGAATTTTGATCACCTTTTTATTTGTAGTTCTAGGCCTACTGCATGCAATTAAGATACAATTTGTTGGTAGAACTCATGGCTTTTTGTTAGATTTCTAAAATAGGTGATCATGTGGCATTTGGTGAGAAAAAGAGCTCAAAACAGGCCAAAATGACAAAGTGAAGAATCTATCTGTTCATCACGGTCATTATCAGCCAGGAAGTCACCAAGGTCGTGATGGTTTGATCACAGCCCAAAGTCGGAAATAGTGAAGATCATCCAAGCCGTGATCCTTTGATCACGACCAAGCGTGGAACTGAGTACGAAAAGTCATCACAACCATGATGGGTTGATCACAGTAGTGATCAGAGTGCATTGGCAATAACTTAACCTGGGGCTATAAATAGTTTCTTTGTAGACCTTAGGAGGGAGTCTTTTATTTGTTTACAATTTTTGAGTTTTGAGAGAGCGAGAGCATTGTGTTAGAATCCTTAGCCCCAATAAAGCATGGAGATCACAATTTGGAAGGTTCCTCATCCGAATTTTCATCCTCTTGGCATGTCTACTTCTTTTTAGGATTTCTAGTTTATTAATGGCTATGAGTGGCTAGTCTCCCAAGTTCGAGGATTATGATATAACCTACCTTGAACCCTTTTCTTGATTTAATGAGATTCTCGATGTTATTCAATCAATTTATTCTCTTCCTTGCTTTCAATTTCTATTTGGAAACATATATTCTAATACATAATCAATTGCATAGTAGTGATTCTTTGCATGTAATTGGTAGCTCTAGGAAATGAGTGTTTTATACTAAACTATATGGCCAAACTGATTGGGTAATCTCTGGTAGGTTGATTAGGAAATTGATTAATCACCCTCATCAATGTACTTAATCCTTTGGTTTAAATTAATATATCAACTATCAATTGAGTATTGTTTAAAGCAAAGAGCATTATTAGGCCATTGTATTGGCTTATTGACATTGGGAAATCGACAATTAACAATTGTAAAAATCTTGTTAGCATTAGAATTAGGGGAATTGGTTAGTGTGAAATCATAATCCTTAAATATTCATCTTATCTTATCTTTCACATTATCTTGCCTGTTTAGATTCAATTTATGCATTAGATAATTACTCAACAATCACATCTTATTTCAAATTCTTCCTTCAATTGCTTTGTTACAATATAAATTATTTTGGGAACTTGATTAGTCCTTTGGTTTTGATATCAACTGAGTTACTTGTAAGGACCCCATGGTGCACTTGAGGTTGTGTGACACAATCAAACAACCCAACATCAACAAGGAGTACATAAGGATAGCTATTTTTCCCTTCTCTCTAAATGGGAAAGCGTGGGATTAGCTTAGTGAACTTCTAGAGAATAATATCACCAACTAGACCTAATGTTAGTGATTTCCTTTAAAGATGCTTCTTTGTGATAAATATCGATAAGCTTCAAGGGAATTTGTCTGAAGCATGGGAAAGATTCCAGGAGTTGCTCAAAAGTTGTCCACACCATGGGTTCAACCAGCAGAGGATAATGCACATATTTTATGGTGGAGTGCCCTCCCACAATAGGACAAGCCTTGATGCTACATGTCAAGGCAATATGATGATGAAGCCACCAATTGATGCCATCAAGATCATAGAGGACATGCGCTCCAATCCCTACAACAACTCCAAGGATAAGAGAATCATGAAGATAACAGTTAACCAAGTGGAGGATGAAACAACTACTTCTAGATTTGGACAACAAATTCAAATTGAGACTTTAATGATCAGCGCAAGAAGCGTTGATTCAATACATCTCCCAAAATGATCAGCGCATGAAGCTTGTGGAGACCCAACTTTCTTCCATACACTCTCTCTTGTCACAAAGGGCTTTTAAGACACTTCCTTCTTAAATTGAAACTAATCCAAAAAAGGAAGATGCTAAAGCTATCAAGATAAGAAGCAAAAAGGTTAAAGAGGACTTCAAGCAAAAAGAGGAGTCTACTTCAAATACCACAGAAGAGGTTCTCACTGAAGAGAGCCTGGTGCCAGACAAAGGAGTAGAGGAAAAGAAGGTACTGGGGCCTCCTTAGGTAAATATTCCTTTCCCCCAAAGGGTAAAAAATTTGAAACAAGATGAGTACTTCAAAAACTTCCTTGAAATAATGAAGAGATTGGACATCAACATTCTTTTTGTTGAGGTTATCTCATAGATCCCAAAATATGTCAAATATTTAGAAGAAATACTTTCTAATAAAACAAAGTTAGCAAATTTTGCATTTGTGGGCCTTAATGAAGAATGTTTTGTTGTTTCCTTAAGGAAGCTTCATCTGAAGCTGAAAGACCTTGGGAGTTTCACAATTTCATGCATGATAGGAGAATCTTATTTTGAAAATGCTTGTGTGATTCAGGGGCTAGCGTAAATTTGATGCCTTATTTCATTTTTTAGAAAATAGGCTGAGGGAACCTAAGCCCACTAATATCACTGTTCACCTTGTGGATCACTTAGTGGTTTATCCTGGAGGCGTGATAAAGGATGTTTTGGTTAACATACATAAATTCATCTTCCCTGCAAAATTTGTTATTTTAGACATGAAGGAAGATGAAAAAGTCCCTATCATATTAGGATGCCCTTTTCTGAATACTTGTGTTCTAGTGGTTGAAGTTAGGCCTGGTAGACTCACCCTTTGTTTAAGTGATGAAAAAGTAGTGTTTAATTTGTTTGATTCTGTGAAAAAAACTTATTTCTTTTTCTACTATCAATTTTGTTCAGTCTAGGGACATTCTTGATGATTTGGTAGAGGAAAGACTCCCAAGTGTTTGGATGATTGATCCTCTTGAGAGAGTTCTTACCAATGAGAACTTTGAAAAGGAAATGGGCCTTGGTGAAAAGGAAGTACTAATACTTCTTCAAGCTTAGTTGGTGTCTAATCCACCTAGGTTTTAGAGGTTGGAGTAGGGAAATGGTCCAAAGGAAAAACCTTCCATTGAGGATCCTCCTAACTTTGAATTGAAGCCCCTCCTGTCCAACCTCAAATATGTTTTCCTTAACATAACTTCTTCTCTTCCAGTTGTGATTTCTACAAGTTTGCATGAAAGTGAAAAGGGAAAACTACTGAGAGTTCTTAGAGATATCAGGGAGGCCTTTGGGTGGACAATTCATGACATAAAGGGTCTTGACTCTACCATATGCACCACAAGATAAACACTGAAGAGGAATTTACACCCAGGAGACTACCTCGAAGGAGGCTCGATCCCAGCATGATGGAGGTAGTGAAGGGAAATGTAATTAAGTTGTTGGATGCAGGTATTATCTAACCCATTTCTGAGAACCATGAACTGGGGGGGCTCTACTATTTGGAGAATGAGAACCATGAACTGATTGCCATAAGGAAAACCACTAGGTGGCGTATGTATATTGATTATAGGAAACTTAATGAGGCCACCCAGAAAGACCATTTTTCACTTCCTTTTATTGATTAAATGTTTGAAAAGCTAGCAGGAAAGGCTTTTTATTGTTATCTAGATGGTTATTTGAGCTATTTGCAAATTCCAGTTGTTGAAATGAACCAAGAGAAAACCACTTTTACATGTCCATATGGAAGTTTTGCATATAGGCGAATGCCATTTGGGCTTTGTAATGCACCTAGTACTTTTCAAAGATGCATGATGTCTATTTTTTCTGATTTGATTGTGTACCACTATTGCTTCCCCAAATTGAGATATGATATGACTCTTGGCATTTGTTTTGATTCTCCAGAGGTGTGATTTTTGAAATTTTGTTGTTGTTGAGTTATTGTGTTTTCAAAGATTCCCTAATTGAGTTGTATCGAGGTAACATGAATATTCTCAAGTGGAGGAATATTAGCAGAAAAGTTTGTAGGCTTTCTCTTTGAGCTACCCTCATTTATATGAGTTTTGAGCTGTAATTCTCTTGGTGTGTATGGTTGGTCCTTTCAGTAACATCCCTTCTATATCCTATTTTGACATGCACATCCTTAAGTGGTTCTTGAACTTTTCTGAAAAGATGAGGCACACATTGGCATTTTTAAGAAAATTCCCTTTTAGTTGCATAAGTTGAGCTAGATTGAATATTTTCTTTGATACCTAATTTGTGTCGTATTAAATTGATCTATAACACAGTGAAAATGGATGTGGGAATTGATACTGATAATGCAGGTTATGCCAATTAAAAGGTGAAGTGAATTCCAAACTCCTTCTCTCATGAATAAAATAAAAGGCATCAAAAGTCAAATAATAAAAAGGAAAATTGGCCCAAGTGCAATATGTCTGCAGAAGGTGAATGAAAATCAAGGAGAATTCCTACAAAGAAAAAAAAGACAGAGAGAAAGAGGAAAATGAATGAAATGCAAAGTGAATAAGATTATTGGAAGCGAAAAGGTAGAAGTTCCCCTGAACTTGAGTAATTGTTGTCTATCTTTATTGGAGCCCCTTTTGTTGCCTATTCCTTTCAGCGTCCACTTTACATTACAAGTTTGGCCCCATTACAACCTGAACTGATCACTTGTTTGAAAAAATTTTAGGGTCTATTAGAGTTGAGTTTATTGATTAACAAAATTGTGAAGATGTCTGCTGAATTGTGATTTAAGTGTTTCTTGATATACAACTTTACCCTTGAGAGATGGTAAGAAGAGTGAACATGTTTGCTCATTGAGATTATTTTGCAAGAACAATTAAGCCTAATGGATTCCTTGAATTATTTTGTATGACTTGATGTATGGTTGTATGAGAAAATTTGACTTGAGAAAATTTGTTTATTTTGAGATAATAATCATAAAAATTGCTTGAGGGCAAGCAAAGTTCAAGTGTGGAGAGGTTGATAAACTTGATTCTGATCACCTTTTTATGTGTAGTTCTAGGCCTATTGTGTGCAATTATGATACAATGTGTTGGCAGAACTTAAGGTTTTTGGTTGGATTTGTTAAACAGGTGATCACAGGGAAATTTGGAGAGATAAAGAGCTAAAAACAAGCCTAAATGACAAAGTGAAGAATTTGTCTTTTCATCACGACCATGATGGTTTGATCATAACCCAGCGTTAGAAATAGTAAAGATCATCCAAGTTGTGACCCTTTGATCACGACCAAGTGTGGAACTGAGTATGAAAATTCATCACAACCGTGATGGGTTGTTCACGATCATGATTAGCGTGCACTAGCAATAACATAACCTAAGGCTACAAATAGTTTGTTTCTAGACCTTAGGAGGGAGTCTTTTATTCTTTTACAATTTTTTAGTTCTAAGAGAGCAAGAGAACTATGTTAGAGTCCTTAGCCCCAACGAAGTGCAAAGATCACGATTAGTGATCATCTGCATGTAATTGGTAGATCTAGGAAGTGAGTTTTTTTATACTAAACTGCATGGTTAAATTGGTTGGGTAATCTCTGATAGGTTGATTAAGAAACTGATTAATCACCCTTGTCACTATTCTTAATCCTTTGATGAGAATCACCTGGAGATGCAGTTCATCATGAAATTGGGTGCAACTATCAGACCTTGAATCCCACCTTCTTCTATGTTGTCTAATCGCATTTTTTCATTTGTGGTGTTTCTGCCCTACTCCTAAATTCTACATCACTCATCACGTGGATCCTATTATCGAAGAAGTAGAGTCTGATGTTGAAGTTGAATCTGCTTCCATGGTTGTTTCAAGTATATGATCCACCACCCTCATGCGAATTTATGTGTATTTTCAAGGTTGAACTTGATAGAACAAGGGAAGCAGTTGCTCAAGCATTAACAGATTGTGCTCATGTTGAAAAAAAGGCTCCCAAGTGGTTTATGACTGAGGATTATTTTTATAAGATCAATGGATGGAAACCTCCTCGTCCTCCTACCCTTCCAAGCAATCCTATTAATCTCTCATCCGATTCTGATGACTTTGGTGATGAGTTTCTATGGAAGCTTGATGAAGAAGTTGTAAAAGATGAAGCTAATTGCATCATCTAAAGGGGAGCCTAAAGTTTGAAGAAAACATAAATTAGGGGGAGCTTTTATGTTTCAAATTTTAAAATTCTACCATGAAACATTTCATTATGTACTGAAAACACATCTTCTTGATGTGAAAGCCCTTATATGAATAAAATAAGATGGTTTATGTTATCTATTCAGACTTTATCTCAAATTCTAATGATGCATTATGATCAAATAATTATCATGTGTTCTCTGCATCTGATAAGACTAACTAACGATTTAATGTATTATCTTATAAGTTTGCCTTTATCTTTTAAATATGTGTTTGTTTGATATCATCAAAAAAGGGGAGATTGTTAAGTCAAAATACATATGTGTTTTAAGAAAAATAAAGACCCTTGATCATTTTGAGTAGATGTAAACAGATACAAATGTTAAGAGTTATCCTAGGATCTATCAAATTCTATGAAGAATAAATGAAGAGAATTGCTAAGGCGTTGGAGCTTGAAACGATCTTTTAAATTTGAAAAGCGGAGAGAATCGTTAAGGAGTTCGACCTTGAGACGATCTCAAGTGATATTTGATAAAAAGAAGTTAGTTATGAGTTGGTTTTATCTTGGTTTTGTTTATTAACTTTCAATCTCTTTAAAGACAACTTTACAACACTAGTGATCGGTTAAGATTGAACTTTACAAAGGAAAACGAGATCGCCGATGATAGATGGAGAAGATGGATGTGCACATAATAACAAGGGGGGACCCCAAAGGGTACATAGATCACATTCAATCTTAAAAAAAAAAAACTAATCGATGGTCGCCCGAAGAACACCGAACAAGGAACGATGTAGAGATTGATCATAGTCCCGATTTGGTAGCGCCTCAACTTCGTTTTCTCTTCTTTCTTCTTCTTTCTTTCTTCTCTCAATTCCCTCACCTTCAGAACCTTGGAACCCCTTCCTCAACTCCCCTTCACGCCTATTTATAGCCAAAAAAGGCATTTGGGACCATGACAACTCGCCCAGGCGAGCTCATGCCTTAGTCATGAAGTAACTGGCTCACCGAAGCGAGCTGGTTTCTTAACATTGAAGTCTTTTGATGGCCCAGGTGAGCTAGAGGCTAGCCTGGGCGAGCTAAGGTCCAGGAAACTCAATAAAAAGACCTTTTTGCCCATCCTTTTTGGTATCCTTTGCATTCTTGATCAAAACATTGAATGATCTTTCATCTTGTGCAGTAACTGGTGTTGAACAACGCAGTTCGGGTAGCGAGAATCAGTGAATGATAGTCCCCAGACGAAATTATGGCATAATGGCATAACAGTTGCCCCTCTTTACTTATCTTTTATTGTAAATAAAAGGGAAGTAAAGATAAGGATACTAATTTTGTTCGAGCGACCTCGCTATTCGACCAGGCAACTGGCGAAAACTAAGGAAGTGAAACCAAAAAAACAAGAGGACATTGAAGTCTTATAGAATGTAAAATGGAGGACATTGAAGTCCTATAGAGCAAAAGAAATTTGAAGTTTTTTTTTTCAAAGCATAGAAATAAAGGACGTCGAGTCCTAAGAAGCACAAAGATAAGGACATTGAGTCCTATAAAATACAGAAGACATTGAAGTCTTATAAAGTGTAAAAGACAGAAGACATTGAAGTCTTGTAAAAATGGAAAAGATAGAAGACATTGAAGTCTTTGAAATGTAAATGACAGAGGACTTTGAGTCCTATGAAAGCATAAAGACAGAGGACTTTGATTCCTAAAGGTGAGGACTTTGAGTCTTGTGAAAGATAGTGAGGACTTTGAGTCCTCTGAAAGATAAAGTGAGGACTTTGAGTCCTGTGAATGATAAAGGCAAGGACTTTGTGACCTGTGAAAGATAAACGGCGAGGACTTGAGTCCTATGAATGATAAAAGTGAGGACTTTGAGTCTTGTGAATAATAAAAGCAAGGACTTTGAGCCCTGTGAACGATAAAGTGAGGACTTTGAGTCCTGTGAAACAGGCCAATAGGTACTAGTACCAAATGGCTTACCCATATGAGAAAGCAAGAGGTTGAATCTTTGAGAGGGCCTATCATCCTAAACTCAAAAGATAGGACATTAGATTTGGGAATTGGGTATATAAAGAGAAATCTATGTACTTATAACCTAACATGATTTTTGGGATGCAGATGCATGCAACCTTTATCTTGAAATGCAGTAAAATGTAAAAGGTTTTGAATCATGAAAATTAAGTAATGCTCATGACATTCTTTCTTATTTTTGTGATTTTGATTTTGATTTGATTGATTTTTGGTTCTTTTCCTTTTTTGTGGAAAACACAGATTGGCTGTCTCTTTTTGAAAGACGTGATAACTCATGAGAGCTCATTCTATCTTTTTGCAAATCTCTTCGGGGACTCTCTCATAATTACTTGACAATTTTGGAGAGATGGCAATGGATTCATTTGACATTTAATCAATCAACCGAAATATTGATCCTATGGTTTTCCCCTTTCTTTTTAAAAACTTTGATTATTCTGCACAGCAAGAAAACATAAGGCTTTGGGATCGATCATGTGCCCCATTGAAGGATGGCAATGGATTGTCACACTTTGGTATGTGACCAAGTGAAACTTTCTCGATTTAAGATCGTAGAGTGATGCCAATGGTCTGTCGATCACGCTGAAACTTTATGACATGGGCTAATCCCGAAAGAATTTATACAACAAAGGCTAGCCTTGGATTTAAAAGGAATCCTAAGGAGTCTGCATGAGTGACTAACATCAAATGTACCCTACTATCACAATTGTCTTTGGGCATCCTCCACGAGCTCCTGGTCAAATGAGTTTTCCTCTCAAATGTGCAAGTGCGAACCTCAAGGTTTTTTATATATGTTTTTTCAACAATCACAAGCGTGTGCGGGTTCCATTCCAGAATCCAAACCTAAAAGCAAAATTAGTCATTCCTTGAGAGTCTTGCTTGTAACGTGGTTAGGGGTAAAAGGGCTATGAAAAAAGATCAGAAAGGCTCAAAGAGTGTTTAAGGGTTACATTGAGTAAGAACCTTGAGAGTCTTGCTTGTACTTTATTCATTTCAACTCTTGGGTAGGGCTCTATTCCTTTTGCCTTATACATTAATCCTTATTGCCCTTTTGTGCCTTTCATGTAAAATCTAGAGATCTTTTGTCTCTCTCTTTTTTTTCCTTCACTCGGCTTTGGCGGATTTTATTTTCTTTTTTCTTTCATTGTTGCCCAACTTCATGCATGTGTTGTTTGCATTGCTCCTCCCGCCGGTTTAGCAGTGGTTCCTACTCTGGGTTCCTATTTTGTTTTTGTTTTTTTTTTGTGTTGTTTTAAGAAAAAAAAATATGCTTTGGCTCAGAGGGGGTAGCAAGGGATAAATTAGTGTTTGGGATGTTGAAATACGGCCACGTGTCATTTCAAATCTTGACTTAGATCCTTTTGCAATTTGGATTTCGGGACCAATCCCTTGATAAACATGCTCCTGATTGTTTTTTCCTTCTTTATTAACAATGATTTTTGCCTAGGCCACCCTTTCGGGTTTTCGACCTACCAGGTGAGAACTTTTGATCTGCCCCTAGGTTCGCTTCGAGGCTCATGCATGGTGCCTCTCATTGCCCTAGTGTAGGGCTCTGAGGTATCTATTGTTGTCTTTTGTCATGACCTTGTGGTAATAAAAGAAACTGTGCAGGTTCTCGAAAATGAATTTTCAAGGACGAGAAATATTTAAAAGATTTTAAATTGAAAGATAAAGTCAAATGACTCCTGTTCTTGATAACTCACTTTTCTCTCTAGAAGAAAACTTTTAAGAATGATAAAATGAGGTCACATAACGGTCTGTATTTCTTATTTTTGATTTGGAACACAGTCAATCAAACATTTTTTTTAACTTTTTACTTTACTCGTCGTTTACGGCAACCCCACCAAACGTGTAGGACGAGCAATTTCTGATTGAACAGACTTGGAGATCAACTAAGGAGCGCAGGTCACTTGAGCAAACAAACCAACAACTTACATTCACATTCCAGTGAAAGTTAAATAAGCAAAGATGTAATTATGAGAGAATGAGAGACAAGGACATCAAATTTATCCATATTCTTAGCATTGTGACTGTTGTTTATAGTAATGTCATAAACCTGAAAATCCTAATGAGTCATTGCAGACATCTAACAACAACCTTCAAATTGCCCCAAGCATCATACATAGTATTGCTTGATGACATCAGAGCTCACGAGTGATTCTCCTTATGTTTCAGGGTCATACAATGCTCAATGGAATGCCCCGAAACTCCCCCATGATAATGCCATGTTGGGGTTGTATCCTCTAGGAAATGGAGATTGAGAAATCTTTGTTGGGCTTATGACTGCCATAGCATTATCGAGTAGATAAGGCAGTAAGTCAGCATATGGCATTGGAATTGGGGTGAATTCTATAGGCTTCTTTTCTGGAAAATTCCTTCCCTGGTTGGTGTTTTGATTGTCGTTAGAGGTGGTGTTTGGTCTTAGATATGCATCGGGTGGATTTTGTGGCAGATTTAGGGGTGGTCTTTGTGGATGATTGGGGCATTCTTGGTTGATAGGGTGGTGGGTAATGAGAAGGACTGATATTGGCCGAGTATTGATATTGTTGGGCTAATGGGAAATTTTTCCATGTAGGAACGGCAGCCACAGCATGGGTTTCTCCCTCCTTCTCATTCTCTCCATTTGCCCCAAGCTTCCAGTTCATCAAAGCAGGATAATCAAATTTGCTTCTTCTAAGACCCACTTTGATCATTTCGCCAGTGAAAACTAAATCGGCAAAGCTTGAAGGCATGTAACCCACCATCTTCTCATAGTAGAACACCGATAACATGTCTATATCATTGTTATCATCTCCAGTAAGACTTTCCTGGAAAAAATGCATCATCAATTTTTCATTTTTTAAGTATGCCCCCATTTTTCTGATGTACATCTTCAGGTGATTCTTGGGGCAAGTAGTCCCCTTGTATTTATCAATATCCGACACCTTGAATTTTGGAGGGATAACGACGTTGGGCACTAGGCACAGTTCTGCCATGTCAGCAAAGGCATAATCTCCACCTCCTTCAATAGCCCTCAGCCTCTCCTCCATATGATCAAATCTCTCCCTTTCCAACATAGCAGGAGGGACTCTTCCCACCGCAAAATGCATGGGTTGTGGTTGTGAGAGATACTGAGGGCCCCCCAAAGTGTTTGGCAGGGGTACGCCACAAAACGTTTGCCCCTCAGTAGCATATCCAATGTGAGACTCGAAGTCGACTAGATTATGGTCTCGGGGTGCTTCAGGTGTCTCCCCCATGGGTTGAGAGACCTGTGCATGACCAGATTAGGGATGTTGGCTCTCAATGGGTATGAGAGTAGAGTTGTCGACATTCTCATCGGGAGCGTGTGCAACATTTGGTGGTGTATAGTTGGGAGGCAAGCCATATGGGGGGAAGGAATGCTTGCTCTAGACCTACACAGAATGGGGACCACCCGCACTTCCCAATGCTTCACCTCCCTGACCTACCGTATCTGAGGTTGGGCGATTTACTTGGTTGAGGCCAGATGGGTGAGTCGGGTCCACCTCAGTGGCGGTACTTGCGGCAATGACTGTAGCCATGTTGACCTCCATCATTTTTCTCATACTCATCACGGCTTCCATCATTATGGTCATTTTCTATTTCATGTGATGCAATCCTACCCCGCAAGGGCATTGGATAGAAGACTCCAAGAAGATTGGGCCAGAGATGCAAGAGAAGGCCCTAGGGTTCTCATGAGCCTTAGGGTAGATTTCGGGCCCATGGGCTAAGTATGAGCCCGCTTATCTTTGTACATATTAGATTAAGGTTTCCTTATTTTTGGGCCTTGTATTTAGGGCTCCATAATATAGGTAAGGTACCCTAGAAATGTAGGATTTTTTAGCCCTTGTATTTTAGGGCACCTAGACTAGTTTTTTGTATTAGGGGTAGTCTTGTAATTTCACATGAATTAAGTGAATATTTAATGTGTGTGGTTGGAAATAAATTTAATTGAATTGGGAGAAGCCTAATCCAATTAAATTTTAGAGGGGGAGGTGAGCATTTGCTTGCTACACCACATTGCCACATCATATAGTCACACTTTGTGCATGTCCTTCATGCTTTACATGCCTCATGACACCTAAGCACACTTAGTTGAGAATCTTGGACTTGATCTTGGATTAGTGGGCTGAACCATAGCTAAAATTCACTAATCATAATTAGTGAAATTTTGGCTCCACAAATTCAATTTCAAATTCAAGTGAAATTTGAATAGAAATTCAAATTTCCTTCCAATTTTGTGTGACACTTAGGCTATAAATATAGGCCATGTGTGTGCAGTTTTTCAACTTTGATCATTTAAAAATTAAACTTCATATTTCAGAGCTTTTTTAGAGCACAAAATTTCGTGTTCTTCTCTTCCTCTCCCTTCATTCATCTCCTTCTTCCTCCAAGCTCTTATCCATGGCCTCCTATGGTGGTGAGCTTCTTCTAGACTCATCTTCTCCTTGAAGTGGTGTCTCCTCTCTCTCTTCCTTCTCCATTTCGCTGCCATTCATCTTGCAAGAAGCAAAGGAATCCATTGATGAAGAAGATCCTAGGCCTACAAGCTCTAATGGAGCTTACACCATGTGGTATGAAGAGCATCTTCATCTAGGTGATGTTCTTTTGCTTCCTCTATCTTTTTGTTCGATGAATTCTCTTTAATTCCTTGTTCTTCATCTTATTATCCATGTTTATCCTCCATTTTCTTGTGGTTTGGTGCTGTTTAGAGTAGATTCAAAAAAATAAATCAATTAAATCTTAGATCTACACTTGTTCTTGCATTTCTATGGTTCAAATTTTGTAGATCTACTATTGAATCATGTTTTTGTGTTGATTTTAGGTTCTATCATTTTTCATTCATAATATTCTTGTCCTGAACCTTAGATCTAAATTTTCTTCCAAAATATTGATTAGAAAAAAAATACAAAAATCTAAGTGTAAATCACTTAATCCATGTTGTCTTAGAGTCATGTTTAGTCATAGTAATTGTCACATTATGTTCTAAGTTTGTGTTGAATTTTTATTTTGTTGATTGAATTCTAGATACATTTTTTCATGTATTCTTGTCATTCTTAGCCTATGTTTTGAATTTTGAGTCTAATTCATGCATGTTATTTAGTTCATAACATGTTCTAAATCAATTCCTAGAAGTAGTCTTGTTGTTGAACTCTTTTTTTTTTTTTTTTGGTTTTCTATGTTTCCTACATGATGCCTATGATGAAGTTGAGTTGTGATGCTGAGTTGTGGCTGGATTTGTGAATCAAAATAAGTCTTAAGCTCTCTTGAATTGTGTTATTCAAGATAATTGATCATAAGCAAACACAAATTGTAACTATCCAAGCCTTAAGCAACATAAATACTACTCTTGATTTCTAGGTTGAAATTGCTGGTGCTGGCAGCTTGAACATACGAACTTGTATAAATTACTGGGAATTGGTCACTACGTGTTTTAAGCTGAAATTTTTACTGAATTTTCTAGACATCTAGACCAAAATTTTGAAAAATAACCAAGTGATTTGGGTAAAATTAAAAAATAATAAAAATCACACAAGTTGGAAGAAAAATCAATGTCCAAGAAAAAAAAAGTGAAAGGGAAGTGTGGTTGTTGTTTTGGCTCAAAATTTGTTCTATAATCGGTGCCTATTCTATACCAATCTTAGTTCTGAAATTTCAATTGAAAATTATTGTGAAAACAAGTGCCAAAACTATAGGTTTCTTGAGTCTTGTTTTTTTAGTTTTTCTACTCTACTCTAGAGCCATTCTAGGTTTCTCTTTGAGTCCTAGCTTGCTCTTGTGTGTTTTTCATTACTTTAATTGTTGAATAATCCTTGAAAATTTGTCATGTTAAAAATCTATTGGTTTAGCTTTCATTTAATTTTTTTTATCTTTGGTTATTGCTTGTCTCTTTGTTTCCTTATTTGTGAGTTGCCATATGGGGAATTGGAAAGGAGGATTGGTGCCATCCCTTGAAGAATTTGAGTCAAGAAGCAAGGGGCCAACCACCTTAAGAGCTATTGGACCTTTTTGTAATTTTTTTAAAATTAGAATTTACTTACCTTCATTGCTTTCAAATTTTGTAACAAAAAGGCCTTTCATTGGAAGTAAGTTGGGAGCCTCCAATAGGTCACCCTACTTTTATTTGTGTGTAATAATTTTTGGCAATTTTTCCTTAGGATTGTGAGTGTTTTGTTGGAAACCTTAAATGTGGTCATCCAAACACTCTTAGGATTCACCTAATTTACATTTCTTGCTTACTTTCACAGCTTATTTCCTTTACCTTCAATTGTCAAACCGCCTAGATAGCTTGCCTTTTACCAATTAGTTTTTACCTTATCTTTCACTCCTCTTTTAGTGTTTATTTTGGCTAGTTTCAACCATAGTTTCTTTTACCTTTTGTTTTCAAACCCCCAACAAGAAAGAACCATAACTTAGAAACCAACATGAGTCTTCATTCTTCATCTAGTGTTAATGGTGAGGGTTCTACTCCTAAGGACCACTTGTATAAGATATTAGATGAGTTGAGATCCCTTAAGTTGTGGAAAGAAAAACAAGAGAGAAAAGAAAAAGGAAAAAAAAGAGAGGAAGACAATAGAAAAGTAACCCCTTAAGGCTAGTATCCAAGAGAAGACTAGCTCCACAAAGTGCTTTAAATGTCTTGGAAGAGGGTACATTACTTCTCAATGCCCCACCAAGAAAACCATGATTATGAGGAGCCAAGACATTTATAGTAGCCAAGATGAGGTTGCTACTTCACCTTCTTCTAGTGAAAGTGAAGAAGCAAAAGGGGAAGAATCTAGTAAAGAGATCTACCCCCAAGAAGAAGGACAACCTTTAATGGTTAAGGAGGAGTGTAAGGAGGTAAGTGTCTCCTCCAAGAGGTTAGCTAAGAAGGAAAGACATTTTGAAATAAAGACAAATATTAAAGAAATTTCCCCTCTTAGACAACCTCCACATTTTCTCCTTTGTAAAAAGACACTTGTTAGCATTGCCACACCTCTTAGGCTTGAGTTTATTCATCAAGTAAAGGAGTTGTTGGATGAGGGTTTGGTTCGCAAGAGCTTAAATCCTTGTGCTTTGTAGGTGCCCAAAATAGGTATTATTAGGCACCAAATCCCTTAAATAGGTGGTATGATGAATGCTTTGAGTGGTGCAACACTCTTTTGTAAAATCACTCGTACACCCAACATCTTCATGATTTGTGTACATAGGGACTCATTAGGTAGGTTTGTTCTTATTTTTAGTTTCAATACAAACTTAGGTACTCATATGGGACACCTTAGATTTGTGATACTTTTTGGTAGGAATAGTCAACATGAAAATACAGAAAAAAGATATGTTTTATTGCATTACTTTTCTTAATTTTTTAAATAGTGATCAAGGGGTTCCCATGAACCCTAAGAGAATAAAGGTCATTCCTGAGTGGCCCACTCCACCAAGTGTAAGAAAAATTTGGGGATTCCATGACTTAACAAACTTTTACAAAAAGGTTTGCCCCATATTTTTCTATACTTGTAGCACCACTCATTGAGTTGGTGAGGAACCATGTTCCTTCATGGGAAGATGCCCAGGAAATGGGTTTTTAGACCTTACCTTTCTTCAACATACCAAACACCACTAATACATATGTTTTTGTTCTTTTTACAGGTGTTGAGAAAAAAAGCCCAGATTTTCAAGAACCTCGGGATTTGAGGTCAAATCCTTTTCAAGGGGGAGGGAATGATGCAATCCTACCCAGGAGGGGCATTGGATAGAAGACTCCAAGAAGATTGGGCCAGAGATGCAAGAGATGGCCCTAGGATTCTCATGAGCCTTAGGGTAGATTTCGGGCCCATGGGCTAAGTATGAACCCGCTTATCTTTGTACATAAGGGCATCATAAAGTGCATTCTTTCCTTATGATTACAATGAGTATAGTTCTGATTTCAAGGAAAGAATGCAATGAGAAATGCATCCAAATGTGAAAAGAAAAATAAGCATGGATGTATGTGGATGATATTTTGTTGAAGTATTGCAAGTTTTACACAGGACATTCAGTAGAACATAAGGTTGAATTAATCCATATTTGCATTAAAACAACATTATTCATTACATCTTGTCAGTGCAACTGGAAATAACACATGGACATCAACAGTCCCTAATTTTTTAAATTATTTAGCTCAATCATGTGTTGGTAGTAGACAAAGAAGCTATGTAAACTCGATCCATCTTCTGCCCCAACTTTTGCAAGCTGGTTACTTCCATACTTGACCTTGACTTGATGAAACCCTTTTCTTAAAAGCATGTGCTTGGTTCGATCCCATAATCCAAGGAATACAAATTTTGATTGTCAATACTTCGACAACATATCATTGAGATGAATGACTAGGGAATACTCATGCTATGCATGACAAATGTAATTATGAGATTGACATGAGACACCTGAAGAACCATCATTTTCTAGTTAATAGTGCATTAAGTACCATGTTCACATGATTTTCAATCGTTTTTTAAGAGAAATGAGTATATAATCCCAACATGGTTTGTTTATAGCTATCATCATGGTACCCAACACATGTAACTAAGAATGTGGTGTAAACTTCATTCTTCATTGTGACTTTCTTTTTGTTCTTTCTTTTGTTTTTGTTTATTGTTTTTTTGCAGAGAAAAATGCAAGGATTATGTATGAGTGAACATAACATGCGAACGATAAAAATAGAATGTATGCAGTTGGCAGAACAAAAGCATGTTAAATAAAGATGTATGATAATGCAATGACTCATGCAAATGCAATGCATGAATATGATAAATGATAAATGCAGGAGTGATATGTCCATTACGATGCCATGAAGAGATGCATGATGCGATCAAGGAACAAGCCAAAGTGAGTTTGCTATGTGCCCCCCTAATTTAGGAACCTAATGGAAAGGATCCAAATGTCCCCTTCTAGTGACAACTCCCAAGGGTGGTTTCATGTAACTTTACTGGCTTCTAGAGATATCATCCTCTTAGGTAATACATTGTGGCGATAGGGACTATTAGTGACAATGCATCACGAAAAGAGGAAATGAGGCTTCACTGTTATCAAGCGAGTCGGAGACCCAGCATGATCACAGATTGATCTCCACTCTTTATGGCTCACATAAACCCAAGTATAGGGCCTAATATCTCAATGTATGTGCAAAGGTTTAGGTGCCATGTGTGCATAGAACAAAAATATTTCTAACTATGAATGTAATAGATAGACAGACACACACCAAACACAATAACATAGCAAAGTTTATACACCAATATGGACAAAACAAAAGATAAAAGAGAAAATTTGAAAATAAAGAAGTCACAATAAAACATTGCACACTGATCGAATGACTTAACTCTCTAAGAGTCCCCAGTGGAGTCGCCATCTGTTGCAACCTACCCTATGACGGGACGACGAAGGAAAAATAAATAATCCAAAGCACGTTCGTCTCCAAAGGAGAAAACAAGCGGAGTCGCCACCAATGTTTATTAGAGGAAAACGTTAGGAAAACCAAAAAGATGTCTGCGAATTTTGAAAATAAGGGTTCGGGAGTTGCTTACGCATGAGGAAGGTATTAGCACCCCACGCGTCCATCACTAGGGACAACAACCTTTAATCGAGTGTGCGTAGTGTGACTTCAAAATTATTTACTTTTCCCTTTTTATATTTTTTATTTTTTTTGGGTCGACTAGGGTGTTGCCCTTACTCCTACGAATCCTGAGGTGCAATGAGGAATTCAGACCTACGTAGTTCTTTAGTCTGGAACTTTGTGTGTTAAATTGACTTTTTATGTATTTCAAATATTCATTTTAATTGTGAACCAAAATTCATTTAAGGTGTTGGACCTTAAAACGAAGTTTTAAATTTTGAAAAGTGAAGAGAATCGTTAAGGCGTTGGACTTTGAAACGATCTTTTAAATTTGGAAAGCGAAGAGAATCGTTAAGGTGTTGGACCTTGAGACAATCTCAAGTGATATTTGATAAAAAGTAGTTATTAGTTGGTTTTATCTTGGTTTTGTTTATTAACTTTCAATCTCTTCAAAGACAACTTTACAACACTAGTGATCGGTTAAGATTGAACTTTACAAAGGAAAACGAGATCGTCGATGATAGATGGAGAAGATGGATGTGCACATAATAACAAGGAGGGACCCCTAAGGGTACATAAATCACATTCAATCTTAAAAAAAACAAAACTAACCGATGGTCGCACGAAGAACACCAAACAAGGAACGATGTAGAGATTGATCACAGTCGCGATTCGGTAGTGCCTCAGCTTTGTTTTCTTTTCTTTCTTCTCTCAATTCCCTCACCTTTAGAACCTTGGAACCCTTTCCTCAGCTCCCCTTTGTGCCTATTTATAGCAAAAAAAGGCATTTGGGACCATGGCAACTCGCCTAGGCGAGCTCATGCCTTAGTCATGAAGTAACTGGCTCGCCCAGGCGAGCTGGTTTCTTAACATTGAAGTCTTTTGATGGCCCAAGCAAGCTAGAGGCTAGCCTGGGCGAGCTAGGGTCAAGGAAACTCAATAAAAAGACCCTTTTGCCCCTCCTTTGTGATATCCTTTGCATTCTTGATCAAAACATTGAATGATCTTTCGTCTTGTGCGGTAACTGGTGTTGAACAATGCAAGCTAGCAAGAATCAGTGAATGGTAGTCCCCAGACGAAATTAGGGTATGACTTAATGGTTACATTAAATGCTCCGACGGCCACATTCTTCAAACACAAGCTTAAGAGAAGAAATTTATCCCTTTAGAGACAACAATCACTTGCTAAAGATGGCCTATAAATAAAAGAAGCTTTGAAGACATTAAGTATGAACTTAAATGGTCATATTCAAATTCTTTTTGTAAAAAGCTCTCTGTGTAAATTCTTGTAAAGTTTAGAATTGGTCTAAAACACTTTGATTATATGAGAGAAAAGACTACGTGCTAAAATTGTCTATTTGTTTTTAAGACAATTGAGTGTTAGTCATTGTGCAAAAATACTGGTTGTAACAACTTGGTGTAGAGCTTGAGTTAAGGAGGCAGAAATGGCAATAATAAATACTTGTAACTTGTTGAAGTTAGTGGAACTTGATAGTTTGCCAACAACTGGATGTAGTCTAGGTAGTTGAGGTGAACTAGTATAATTTCCCATGTTTTATCTTGTTTAGTTTCTTGTTTGTGTTTTAAATTGACTTAGGGTTCAAATTTAATTTGTCTTTGAAAATCTTTGTTTGTCTTACAAGTCTTGAAACTATCATCTGAATTGTTTTGCAAAAATTTGATATTTTTTTTCTTACATACTCATCTTCAAACTATAACCTTTTTTTAGAAAAAATAAAATAAGATTTTTAAAAATTTCAATTCAACCCCCCTTCTTGTGATATTTGCCTTTACAGGAATAACAACTACTCGTGCCAACGATGGGAAATATTGATAGAATGTAGGGAAGGTTAGATTTAGAATTAGGAAGATTAGGAATTAATTAGAGATTAAAGTGCCTTTTAAAAATACATTAAATTAAAAATAAAAATAAAAATATCAAATTTGTAAAAAGTTCCTTATGCTTTAATTGCAAAAAATGAAAAATTAAATATAATCATCTAATGTTGCAAAATAAATATTCCTTCCGGTTGAGTTGTTGGGTTGTTGAGTGATTGAGAAGGAAGACCGCGGGGAGAAGGAAGAAAATGAATATACCTTCCGGTTTCAAATATAAGAAAAAAAAACTAGTCTTAACTATAAGAAAATTTTAATTAGATTTACTTCACTTAATGTAATATATTTCTAAAATACCCTTCATTTAATTGAACTTTTAGTTCTACTGACTTATTTTTATTCTTGATATCAAATTCTAGTGAAGGGTGAGTTAGGAAAAAATGTAGTTAAACTATTTTCCTAATTAACATGAATCAATTTTATTTTTTATATATATTTGAAATCCAAGGGAGTAAAATCTTAGAAGAACTAAATGGACACACAAATAATTTAATTTGCACTCTTATTTTATATTCTCTATTGATGCGAGAACCATGAATTTAAACTGTCCTTTTAGCCCTTTCTACATGGAAGTCATCATGACACCTAACATGCATTGCAACTTTGAAGCTATTAATAAATCGTGTTAATGAAAGGGCTAATTTGATTGAGATTTAAAATTTTATAAACAATTTTGATATTTAATAATTGGCTTAATTAAGTTTTTCATACTTGTAATATAGTTTGTTTTTAGATTATTATGTAACATTCATTTTTTTCAACCAAGTACCTGAAAAAAAAAATTAGTTTCATTTTACTACTTGCCCTTAGTTGTCTTCCGTTATGTGATGATGTGACAGATGGAGTGCCATGTCATCACGCCTTATCACAAACAACTCATTGTCATGTCATCGCCTTCAATGATGTGGCACTGACGTGTTAGTGATTAGGCGTGATGACGAGGCACTCCGTCTACCATGTCATTACTTGACAGAAGGCGACTAACGGCAGGTAGTAAAATAAAACTAATTTTTTTTCAACTAGGTATTTGACAAAAATTGAATTTTTAGGTAGTAATCTAAAAATGACCTATTTTTTAGGTATCAAAAGCTTATTTAATATATGACATGAAAAATTTATTTAAACCATATATAATTGGTGTTTTGCAGTCTATGATTAATGTACACATGTAACATGTTATACCTTCCATCACTCTTCCTTCACTATTCTTTGGACCCAAAATATATATATCATCGTTTGATCATGTTGGTTCTCTTTTAGCTTTATCTAGATATTAAATGTACGCACCTTAACTATTTAATTTCACCTTTAATATTATCTTATTAATCTAGTTCAATTGATTAAACATGATAAATTGATAGGTGAGTTATTATAAATTTTAAATAGTATTTTTTTCCTACCAATAAAAAATATCTTATTAATTTAGTGTATTTCTATTTTGAATGAGGAATAATCTTAAGAAAATAAATAGGATAATTTTTCTTAAGTTTATATAAAAGTAAATTACATATATGTTAATCAAGTTATTTTAATTAATTTTTAGTTTTTCTGAAAAGTTTACAAATATTTGATCAAATAAAAGTGTTAGAGAAAAGATTTTTTCTTATTGACTTGTAAGATTTGCTTTTAAACATAACTTAAATTTACGATTATCATTTCTATCTGAAATTAAATTATTTATTTTGATAACTAAAAAAATATTTTTCAGATTGGCTTAAATAAGTTTTTCGTACCTGAAAAAATAGGTTATTTTTAGGATACTACCTAAAAATTCATTTTTTGTGAAATACCTACCTGAAAAATTTTCTAGTTTCATTTTACTACCTGTCATTAATTCCCTTCTCTTAAGTGATGACGTGATAGACGAAGTGCCACATCATCATGTCTAATCACTGACATGTCATTGAAGGTGATGGCATGACAATGAGGTGTCTATGACAAGGCATGATGATGTGGCACTCTAATTGTCACATCATCACTTAATGGAAGATGACTAACGGGAGATAGTAAAATAAATGCTTAAATATGTTTTTGGTCCCTAATAAATACACATTTTTTGCGTTTGATCCCTGATAAATTTTTCTTTCGGATTGGGTCCTTAATATTTTAAAAATTTTGCCTACGTGGTCGTTAACTGAACATGTAGGAGTGTGATGTGTCATGCCACATAGGACAATTTTTTTTATTTTTAAAAAGTAATATAAAAAATGTTTGTCTTCATCTCTCCCACTCACCAACTTTGTTATGTCGCTTCCTCTGCCTCCATCAATAGATGATGCAACGACGGCACAACAGGTGATCTCATTCTCAGAGCTGGAGAGGTTGAACTATGTCCTTCTCCTCTCAACGAGCCACCCACCACTTCCTTGTTCGATTCCCAGGAAGATCTCCCACCACCACCAATTTCAAAAAATCTTTCTCCCCTTCCTACAAACCTTCAGCCCCAACACTCTTCCTCCAAATCCGAAATTGAATTAGGATCTGAGACCAAATACGTGTGATGTTCTCTCTTTCTAGACCCGCACAATCCCACCAATACCTCTGTGTCGTGCACAACCTCTGCTCCCAACACCCCGCGTCGCTCTCTATCCTTCACCTGAATATGCATGCAACCTCAAGGAATGTGTGCAACCATGATAGACCAGATCTGTGAACTATTGTGCTGCCTCCACCCTCCACCCTGTTGTTGTTGGGTTGGGTTTCAGGAAGTTATGGAGGGCACCAACAAATGGTTTTCCTGATAGTTTCTAAATTTTATTCCCATTAACAGATTATTTACCCAATTTTTCAATGCTTGTTGCAAATTAGTGAATGTTCATTGGAATTGAACATCCATTTGAGACATATGGGATTTATTGATTTTGAAGATTGTTGATGGATGGTTGACATTTATGCAAATGAAAGTTATGAATTAGAAGCAAACATTTTGAACAAAATATTTATAGATTGTCGCTGTGGTTGATATTGGAAGTTGTTGGGGTTTGGGGCATTTGCATATTATTACGGTGTTGGTTGTGTCATAGTGAAAGTTTTTGTGGCCCGCAACGATTGTGATGGCAGAAGTGGTTGCGAAGGTGAAGAGGACCGAAAGGGTGGCGATGAGTAGAAGTAGATTAGGGTTTAGGCTCTGTAACACCCTGATATATATATCTATATATTATTAGTAATTATGTTTGATGTTTGATTATTTGTTGCGTTATTTTCATCCGTAATTATTTTTAAGGAAGTTAATTTAGTTAATAGAGGGGTGTGGATAGATAAGGATCTAGCTTCTCAAAGAAGCTTGTTGAGAAAGCTTCTCAAAGAAGCCACGAGGAAGCTTCTGGAGGAAGCCTCTTAATGAAGCTTTTAGAGAAAGCTACATGGAGCTGCCTCGGTAAAAACGATGCCCAGCGTTTTTTAACCGTTGGATCTTCTCAAAATTCGGTCTGCAACTCCACAAGACAATTTTCCATTATCTGACCGTTGGGATCTTTGAGAAGATGTCTGGAGTGTGCTAGAAGCCTCTTAATGAAGCTTCTGGAGGAAGCCTCTTAATGAAGCTTCTAGAGAAAACTACATGTAGCTGCCTCGGTAGAAACGCTGCCCAGCCTTCGTTAACCGTTGGATCTTCTCGAAATTTGGTTTGAAACTTCACAAGACAATTTACCATGATTTAACCGTTGGGATCTTTGAGAAAATATCTGGAGTGTGCTAGAAGCTTCCGTTACCGAGAGCATCTCTTATTTAAGCATTTCAGCCTTTGCTTTCTTGTAGCTTAGGAAAAATGCCATTTCTTCTTCTTTCTTTCTTCCAAATTCATTTATAAAGTTCCAAGTAATTTCTCCATCACCCACATCCACCATTAGCCACCACAAACCATCATTGTTCTCCATTGAAAACCCACACCGAGAGGAACCCTTCAACCGAAGCAGAATTTCCAACTTGGCTTGTGGTTTCGGTAGAGAACAAAAACCCTAATCTGATCTTTCGTTTTCTTTCGAGGTAACCATGGTTCTATGCTTGTTTCTTGTTAGTTCCATCTTGTCTTTGCATCTTTTCTAACTTTGCAACCGCCATTGCATGTCTTATGCTTCCTTTGAAAAACCTTAGAGAAAGAGACTTTGTAAGCGTTATCCTTTCATGAAATGCATGTTATTTTCGTAACCTACATTGAACCCTGGTCACATTGGCATGGTCGGAATTTCCAAATTACGTTCCTTTGTAAAACCCGAAATACTCTCAGCTCTTTCATGTAGTGATGTGGGTGTTTGACCCAGAGCACTGTTACTAGCTTTGTTTTTTGAAATCCATACTAAGTCTCCTTCGTTTTGGCATAGTAGAGGCTTGCGTGGAATCGACGAGCAAGGACGAAAAGGAATCTTCAAGTGACGCGATGAGGAATCCGCGGGGTAGCTCACGATAGGTAAGGGGAGTTTATTATAAAATTTACCGTTTTAACACCATAGTTAGGGTCAGGGAACCTAGCTATGAGGATATCTGCCTGTCCCTATTGCATGCTGATTTTTCTTCAAAGAAAATTACGTTTTAACTAATGGGATGCGATATATATATGTATTGTGATGAATGATATTGTTTTGGTTGTTTGAAATGTGTTGTTTGAAGACCGTGCGTGTGGAAATGATATTGTTGTGTTTGTTTGAATTGTTGTTGATGTTGCTATTGAGAATTTTAATTGATATGTGATGATAATGATGATTATGATGATATTGATTTGAGATGACATTGCTAATAAAGACCATGTCAACATGAATTGTTATTATTGATGAATATGTGAATATGAAATGAGGTTGTTGTTGTTGTTGATAACGTCATTGAGATGAGATGATATTTATGTTGTGAATGACATGGAAATACGATTTGTTGATTGATGTTGGAAATGCATTGGCATGTGCATGTTGTGTATGTTCGTGGGGGGCACTGTGCACTGACCTTTCAGGGTCTTTGGCACTAGCTTTTGGCCACGTTCATACGTTGGATGTTGTGTATGATCGTGGGGGGCACTGTGCACTGACCTTCCAGGGTCTTTGGCACTAGCTTTTGGCCACGATCATACGTCGTATGAAGTGTATGTCATGGGGGGTAGAGTGCACTGACCTTGTCGGATGGCCCAGACGTGGGTAACTAGTGTGGTTAGAGAATATAAGCATTTCTGAGGGGATGCTTAGGTGCTTTAATTGGTCCATGGTCTTTGGCACTTACTTTTGGCCGTGATCATAACTCATACGACACAGGAAATAGAGTAATTGTGGCCAAGTGTACTTTGTACTAGGGGGCTGTCACCTGGTAGGGAACACCTTTGGGCTCCCAGGCTGATCACCTATGGGAGGGGGGCTGTTACGTGCACAACCGGGTGGTCTCGACAAACTCAACACAGTTCCCTAAGTGAGAGTGTCGTGTAGACACGCTTAGGCTATTTCCTGATATTTGGTTGTTGTTGGTACGTACCACATTGCATCTGAGTGTTGAGTCAGGTGCATGCATCATTTTGTGCAGTCTTGATTGGGTCCATGGATGGATGATGAGTAATTGTTGGATGTGAATGATGAATATTTGTTGGATATGAGTGTTGAATAATGATTGTTGTGTATGCTTATCTTGTTTGCATATGTTCCTTGCTAATTGTGGTTATTTGGAATTGATATTGGTTCTTTTATAATAAACTCACCCTTGAAATTTTGTATCGTGTGGTTGATACCTGTGATGATCACGAACCTTGTTCGTGGGAGCAGAATGACAGTGGCAGGGTGTAGGGAGTAAGATTCTGGTGAGGAGCCGCCGAGCCGACGTGATGACGTTGGCGTTATTTTGGGAGAGAGTTGTGTTTTGTAATCAACTCCTCCGTAGTTGGCTTTTAAGTTTTATTTTGTTGAGTTAAAGATGTAAAACTGGAATTTTAATTATATATATATGAACATATTTAATTTTCGTTATGTGTATGACATGTACTGAATTATTGTTTCTATGTAATTATGCATATTCACTTAAGTAATGACGTGTTGTTGGATGAATTTATGTTGTGACAAAATCACTTCTATTTTCATAATAAAAAAATTATGGGAGTTCTTTTTATAAAAATTGAAATTATCGAATATTAGAGTGTGGATACCGTAGCGACGAGGTGGGTCGTTACAGGCTCAACAGAGAAAGGGGTAGCAGATTAGGAAAAGAAAGAAAAAAAGAAAACTTTTTAACCTGCAAAACAACATTTTTTTTACTTTTTATTAAAAAAAATCACACGTGGCACCGCACGTGGCATGCTTGCATGGCCGATTAACGACCACACAAGCAGTTAATGATTACATACTAACGGCAGAGAACTATGGGAAAATTATTGAAATATTAGGGACCCAATCCAAAAGAAAAATTTATCAGGGACCAAATGCAAAAAAATGTGTATTTATCAAGGACCAAAAACATATTTAAGCCTAAAATAAAACTGTAAATTTTTTCAGGTATTTGGTTGAAACATACTATAAAAAGGATCAACAAAGATGGTTTTAAACGACATACAAAAATGGTTCAAAATCATCTTTGAAATCAACATCATTGAAAGTTAAGACTTTTGATGACGATTTCATAAAAAATTGTCTTAGAAAAATGTGTCCTTCTTAAATGATTATTATCTAAGAACCTTCGTAGAAGGGTACCCTTCTAAGACAGTTTTATGTTGAAAACCGTCTCAGAATGAATTTTTTTAAATAAATAAATATATAAAAACCAGAATTCTAAGACAGTTTTCTAGAGAACCGTCTTAAAAAGTCTATTTTCTAAGATGGCTCTCTAAAAAATAGTCTCATTTTTTAAAAAAAGAAAATTTTTAGGATTCTAAGATGGTTTTTCAAATAATCGGTTTAGACTGTACTCTTTCTAAGACGGTTTTTCAAAGAATCGTCTTAGAATGTCCTTTTAAAAAAAATTCTAATAAAATAAATTCTAACAAAATAATAGAAAATGTTAACAACGAAATTTTTGTATCAACAATATAAAGGCATGTGTCTTAAACAAAACAAACAAGTAAATACCAATAAAAGTCAAATGCAAGTTTTCTTTATAATGTTTGCTACTATTGTAGTAGTAGATTTCATTTTATTAAATTGAAATTCCATAGTAGAGATTGTTAGAAATTCATGATCAGTTTGGTAAAAAACTGTGCTATAAGATGTTCTAAGCAAATTATCCACTTGAAGAAAAGTCTAACCACAGACAGATCAGTCTCTAATCCAGTAACCATGAACAAAAGGTAAAATAAATAAGAATGGTAAGATTCTAAAGGAGTGACTACTGAAGAGTGCAAAGAACCAGCATGCTGTCAGAATAATTATGATATGATAAGAATTCTAAATAGGAAAATAAAATTTTGATAAAGTTATGACCATCTCATATTTTCATTCACAGGAATCAAAATAGATTTCTTGGTGAGGAAACTACCAAATATAAAGCATTTTGCATTTTAGCGCCTTCATTGCTGCTTCTACAAACACTTGAGCAGCCTCGATCAGCCTCAGCTTCTGCAGCCTCTGCCTCTTGAGATTCCTTAAGGAGACTAATTTTTTGTTTTATTCATGTACATGAAGCTGAGAATTAAATTTTTGATCTTTTATTTAAAGGACAAAATTATTTGTCTAACTATATATGTCATACTATATTAATTAGATGCATATAATTTTGTATGAAAAATTGATCATTATGAGACAGGCTAATTAATAGTAAAAAAAATTAAGAAAACTCAGAGCCAATTTATGTCGTTGATGTTACTGTAATATATATCACTCTTTCCCTCATTTTTCTTTATGAAAGAAAAAAGCTTAAATAATTAGATGGTTGATCGTAATGAATATGCCTAATACATTTCTAGTTGATTTGATTAATTACCATACTCTACCTCAAATAAATTGGTTGTTAGTAACCAGCCAAATTAAGTTGAGGAGAAAAGGCTCGCAATATTCTTTTTGCAACTATCAACTTCATACCCTTGCTAATCAATTGTAGTTCATGGCCAACCCTATGAACCAGAAAAAGAAAGGCAGTTAATAACAACAACAACAACAACAACAATAACTAATAAATATAATAAAATAAAATAGAAAGTGACAATATGTAGATGGACTATATACTATAGTGTAAGTGACAATAAGTACCTAGTGTAAATTATTTTGAGACATTTAAGAATTAGTTTCATGAACATATCATGAAAAAGCTGCAAAAATTAGTGAAAAAGGGGTGTGAAAAAAAATACTCTAGCTATGAATTCTCTTGTTGTCCTGTACCACATATCCAGGCTCCATAGACATCTTACCGTAAGTGTTTCAAACTAATGTGCTTCTGAAGGATCTTTAGGTCTGTCTTCCAAAAGTACGAATGAAGAGCATCTTATTTTCTCAGAGACTGTTGAACTTGGTGCAATCTTGTACTTATGCTTTTGCTATCAATAGATATGCCATACACAAGATCAACTTATCATAATGTCACAAAGAAAATATGTTTATTGTATTGGGCAATTTATCAACTCAAATACAATTCTATCTCACTAAAGAAAATGGCCATGTATGCACATTGGAATTGCCACAACAGAATATATCTAGTTATCTATTTATATCTATAATGATATGCTAGGCCCATTTTGCAAGTATATAGGAGAATGCTAAGGAAAGAGTTAGAGGTAAATGGGCCCCAAAGGCATAGGAATGAATATTAGGAGGGAATAACAAAAGAAGGTTATCAAGAATTCACTTGAGTGGTTGATGCAAGGGTGAGCTGAGGGGTATCCCAGTCTCAAGGTTATTGGAAGCTGGGGGGGTTCTATCTTCTTTTATTTTTTTCACCATTGTAAGGAGCTTAGCTCCATTCCATCATTGTTTTCAGATTTCACTCTTGTTTATACTTTGTTTGAAGAGAATATATCAATACTGAGAACTGCAAAATTTGGGTTTAATTGATAGCCAATTTTGACTACGAATGATTAGAATTTCTTTACTTTACTATTGTTTTTAATGAAATATTGAGGAATTTAATATCATGTTAATTTTTTACCAGCAGGATTCAAAAGAAGAAAATTAAGTGCTTTGGAGAAAAATTGATGCAAAAACTTGAAGAAAAAACCTTGAATAAAAAGTTGAATATTTGGACAGCCCGCTTAGGGTGCAAGTCAGACCCAACACATCTCCTTGCTCACCGGCCAGCTCTGGTTTAGCGTGCAGAAAGCCCATGAAGAAGCCCAAAGATGCACTTTAGCGTGAATCCCGTGCTTAGCGCATGATCATTGCCATACTCGCTAAGCCTAGAAGGCCCGCTTAGCGCGAGGTCGCGTGAATTTTGAGCTACCTTAGGCCTATAAAAGGAGTAGGAAGCAAAGGAGAAACATACATTGAGACTCAGAGCTCTCTAATCCTAAGCCTGAGTATCTCAAATAGGGGAAAGTATCCTTCTATGTCCATTATCCCCTTCTCCTCCTTTATCCATCCCTTCCCTTCTTCTATCCACATCAGCCCCTAAAGTGTAAAGCCTCTCATGGCAATGAGAAACTAAACCCCCATTGTTGGGAGCCTGGTAAACCAACTCATCTAATGTATTTCTTTCCTATTATCTATTTAATGTAATCCAGTTTTTATTGCTCTTTTTTGTGCTTTATTGTTTATTGATTATGGTATGATCTCCCATGCTCATGTATTGTTTAGAAGGTAATGGATTAAAAAATGGTTATTTTCTAAGAATTGGGAAAAGGCATCAAAATGAAATCATTGCTAGAAATAGAGTGAAATTTGTTTAGCCTATTTTATGCATCTTCAATCTTAATGCAATTTATTGTTTTTATCTTTACAAAGAAATTTGGGAGAGAAAAATAGATAAATTAGGCTCGTCATGTAGGAAACCAAAGATAGAGTATCATAGTAGATGTGGGTGGAAACTGGGATAATATTAGATAGAGAAAATTTATTAACATTGCATCACAATCACAAGTAGTTTTGGCATGTTAGGCCCCAACACATTTGCATTCTGAATTCATCTTTAAGCATTCAACGTATTATCATCATTTTTATCTTTTACTTTTCTTATCTTTTACATTAAAATCTCTTATCTATTTTATTGTATATTTTTTATCTTTAAATCTCTTACCTCTTTAAATTTTTATCTTATCTCCTATCTCCTAATCTTCTATTTTAAATTTCATATCCTTCTTATCTTTTACTTTCTTTAAATTTTACAATTCTTCATTCCCTATTTCTTTTATTTCTTGAAAATTGGGTTTGCACCAATCTAAGTACAAAGAAAGTCTTTGTGGACTCGACCCTCATACTTCCATTTTACTTTACTACTTGTGACAAAGTGGTACACTTGAGAATGAGTTAACAAGTTTTTGGCACCGTTGCCGAGGACTTTGGCCTTCGTACTTGGTTGTTTGCATATTCCAATTTTAAATCAATCATTTTTTTTTATCTTTTAACTTTTTATTTTTATTTTTTAAAAAAAAACTATTTTTCAATTTTTCTTTACTCACTCTTATATTTAAAAAAACAAAAAAAAGAAGTATCATTTTCTTGTGAGTCTATGCTTGTAGGGTGGAACCTCATAAGAACTTGATCCATGAAAGATATTTTGAGTGGTATGCTCAGGAATCAAAGGCTTCTTAGTAACTAATTAAAGAGGGTGTTTGAGCATGTTGAAATCATGCAATTAGGGGGTCATTCACCATCATCGGTAAATTTTGATTTTTGTGGAGGAGAGCATTTTGTGGCGTCCCTAAATAATGACTGTTTTAATAGTAATAAATCAAATCGCAAAAACCATGGGAATTTTTTTTTCTTTTCTCTCTCTTTTTTTTCCCACTGTTATTCATTTCACGGTAATTAAATTCAGAAGGAAAATTATCACTATAGAGTCCTGAATGGCCAGTTCACAACTCTATTCGGATTCATTTCTTTCTGATCACTCATAACCTCCAAACTATTTTTCTCTTTCAAAAATATACCTGCCATCATTTTAGGTCGTCACGTGAAAGATAATAAGGTGCGGTCGGTAAACTCTTTTCAAATAAAGTTCGTTAACATTTTTTTTTCAAATAACAAGATAAAACATAATTGTTTCCATCATAAAAAACTATCTAAAATATGGGAGTTTACAAAATAGCACAGTGACATCCAGAGCAAAGGTAACAACTGTGGTGGCTTCAGCCATAATATATACAATCATCAAAATTTCTATACAAGAGGTCTACCCACCCAAAAATCAAAAGTGTAAACCTAGCAGTCTGAACTAGATACACCTACCCACAAAAAGTATGTACGCCTAATCTAAGGAGCCGTCTGCTATGATGAAGAGTCATCACTATTCACTGTCCCTCCAAGGCCACTCTCCTCTGTAGAGTCTGCCTTAGATGCTGACATAATATCCTCTGGAGAATCAACATCAGGGAGTGGATACTCATCATCCTCTGGGAAGTCAGGGGCATCCACAGCAGGTTTAGGAGGTAACTCCTCTGGGTCCTCTTCAAGATCCTCTTCAGAGGATGACACCTCTATCACTTGAACCGGCTCAACTAGTCGATATGGAGTAGGTGTAGGTAGTATCCACTCCACAGGCTGTTGAAGTGTGCATGTGGGTTGCTCCGGATGTACTAGCAAAGTAGTAGTGAGTCGAATTGTACCACGGAATCGGCACCTCTCATTGCCTTCAAGGGTCTCCCAAACACCCTCTAGGCACTCCATCACAACGCGATCATGGATCAACTGTGCTGCCATCGCGATCTACAGGAGACAAAAAAAAGAGGGTAGACTCTTTCACAAGAAATCTAACTACACAGGTAACAATACAATGCGTCCCATAACGGCTACGCATAGTCAAAATGTCTTTTTCAAGGGATTTCCTCTCTGGTAATCGATTACCACAGTATGTAATCGATTACCAGTGCCCAAAAATGAATTACAACAGCCTTTACACATTGGAACCTAAAAGTTACACTGTGTAATCGATTACACATAAATGGTAATCGATTACCAGTAGCATATGACACTGTGTAATCGATTACACACAATTGGTAATCGATTGCCAGTAGCATATAACATTGTGTAATCGATTACACACCATTGGTAATCGATTACCAGAGGCTACTGAACGTCCTGTTTCAATTTTTAGACCCTGTAATCGATTACCCACGAATGGTAATCGATTACCAGACGGGATTTTTCAGATATAACACAAAATAGAGATAGCTGGCCAGCCGCCACACAAGCCTCCTTGCTTCGTGGACTTTTATTATTTTATTGGTTGACTGCCAGGAGCTCGCCTGCTTAGGTATGCCACAGGTTCTCACTGACTGACTATGCCCGGGTTGGGTCGGGATTGGCCAAGCTTGGTTTTGGGCAATAGCATCCCACCTGACGTCCCCAAGGTCTCCTGACCCCCGTGACATATCTCCAGGTACAACTTTGTGGTCAACAAATAAAAGTAGGAAGACTGACTCTTCCATGCTTTCTCACACCAAGCTTATTGGATTATGGGGCACCCGTCATATGTGGTACTAGGTGGCGATCGGGCGATGACACAAATAAATTATCCCATTTGCACAAGCCAGGCATAAGCACACCATCTCCAATTGCCCACCTTTAAATTTAGCTCACGTGCACGCACGTAGCCTTCTCCTCGTTCCTCTCAGCCCGGGTCCCCATCAACCCCGCCAAGCTTTCACAATATCCAAACAATTCAATTCCATTTGTCATGAAACTACCTTAAACAAAGGAAAACAAAGTGGAGGTAGAAATCTTTGCACAAGATTCATTCAAATTCCACAGAGTTTTTCCTACCCTCATACCTCAGCAAAATCCTCTTTGTTCCGATTCGTTAACCATTGGATCGCCTTGAAAATTTACCTGGGGGTTCCTAATACAGAAATCTAAATTTTGACCATCGGGATCTGGTAAAAAATGTCTAGAACACGTGATATACTACCTTTCCCGTGACAGCAGAAACTAGCACTCAACCATTTTTTTCCTGCATAATTGGCAGAATTTGCTGCACAATTTGACAGCTTTGCTGCATAATTTTGCAGATTTTCGAAATCAAGCTTACATGCATCCAATTCCACTCAAATTGGATCCTACAAGTCATAAATCATGTATAAATCATGTTCAAGCCAAAAAAGAACTTCAAACCAAGGTAAAGCAAAACATAGGTATCCAAAACCCACCAATTTAGTGAATTTTCAAGGTTTGAAAGGTGAAAATGAAAATTGGATAATTTTGGGGTAAACTCTCATCTTCATCAAGTCTATAACATTGATTTAGACTTGCTCAAACTGGTTTTAAGGTGAAATCTCCACCTATTCAAAATTTGACCTCTCCACACCCAATTTACCCTATAAATGGCTCTTTTCTTTCACATTTGTCACTCATTTTCCTCATTTGCTCTGACCAAGTTTTCCTACAAGTTTAATTAACATTCTAAACTAGAATCAACTCACTTTAGACTCAAATTTCCACTAACCCCAAATTTGGCTTTCTAACCCTCAAAATCTCACACTTTTCCACCTACAACACTACCATTCTCACATTTAACTCTAAGTTAACTCTCCCCATCCTCTCTACCAGTTTTCTATCTACATTTTAAGCATACATATATCTCAAAGTATCATTATTAAACCCTAAATCAACATGGGTAGTTTTGCTTACATCAAACATGTCAAGTTTAGCATAATTTCAACAATTTCCTTCACAAACAACTACCCTAAAGCAATAACCTAGTAGAACTACCCATTATAGCTCCCAAAAACCCAACACCCACAGATTTCAAGTGAGAAGAAGTTCACCCTTACCTAAAATTTAAGGCCCCAAGAAGTAGAGGTAGGCTCATAGACTCCGAAAATAGCTTTTCCTTGCAATTTGGGGTGGAAATGAAGGGGGATTTGGAGCTTCAAGAGAGGCAACAATGGTGGAGAAGAAGAGGAAGAAAAAGCTACATGGAGGGAGAAAGAGGGGCTGCTGGAAGTTTCTGAGAAAAAAAGAGAGAGGATTTGGCTTTTTTATAAAAGAAAGGTTTTCTTTTCTTTTTCATTTTCTTTTCAAAAAGCAAATGCCACATGTCCTATTTTAATTGGAGCCAAAAAGGGCCCACCTTTTCCTTTGATTTGACCACATACTCAGCCATAAAAGAAGAAAAAAAAAACTGGACCTTTTTGGATGCTGAAATCCTGCCTCGGTCTGAGTGCCGCCTCTCTGGTTCCAGTTCCTCGCGTTTCTCTGCACCCGTCGGGGCCCATTTTCGAAGATAGGCAATATATATATCAAAACGCTCAAAATGAAACCCTGAGCGTGGTTTAGAGGTTGGTTTTGTTAAATTTTAAGTTGCACGCAAAACAATAATTTTTTGACTAATTAATTGCGAATTAATCTATAACTGTCCGGTTATGGGTTACTCTTCGTTAATTAGTCTAACCCGTGTATTTCTCCCCCAATGTACATACTTCTACCAAGAATATATATATATATATATATATATATATATATATATATATATATATATACACCGAATAATATATATTTATATAATTATTTAAATGTAATACTTATAAAATTCCGAGTAGAAATTCCAGGATGTCACACATTTCAATGATAATTGTCATGTCTACTCCATGGAAAATTCTTGGTGGGAACAAGAGTTACACCCTTACAATCAATATGAAGAAGAAAGATTTTCTAATCTTGAGAATGCATAGATGCAATTCATGGAAACATCCCAAGCTAGCTTCAAAGCCAATCAAAACTCAATTCAAAATTTGGAGATTCGGGTTGGCAAGAGTTACACCATGGAAAATTGTTGGAGGCAGTAAAAGTTACAACCTTAGAATCAATATGAAGAAGAAAGAATTTCTAATCTTGAGAATGTGTTGATGCAATTCATGGAAACATCTGAAGCTAACTTCAAAGCCAACCAACACGTAATTCAAAATCTGGAGATACAAGTAGGTAAGCTAGCAAAAGATCACAAGGGAAATTTTTTTTGTAGAGGTTGAAACTTATGAGGAAAGTCTTGTAGAAGAGTATGATTGAAAAGAAAAATAAGAAAAAGGTGAGGAGAGAACACAACAACAATGGGAGAAGTGATCACAAGTAGAAATTCAACAAGAAAGTATTCCCCAAGCCAATACCCCTCCTCATCAACTGATTGGCAAGGAAGAAAGGCATGGAGAACATGATAAATCTTTAAGTGTCATTCTCTCCTTGATCACTAGCACTTCTCTTGCAATGATATGGAAGACATTTCTGGGATACATGAGTTTAACAGAGTCTCTAGCTAAGAGACGAAAGTGCAAGGAAGATGTGTTCAATGTGACCTTCATGCCACCTTGAAGCATCTGACCCATCAAGCTAATGATGTTAAAGAAGCGCTTACTAGGAGGCAACCCAGGATTTCATACTCTATCTCTCTTTCAGTTAATTTCATTGTATGTTTTTTAGGATAGTTGTCTTATTTCTTTTCTTTATTTTATTTTAATTACAATAGTTTAATTTCAGTCTTCAAATAAAAAATTTCATGATAGAGACGTAGGAAATCAGTAATTGGTTGTGACTTGTAAATATTAGACTAGGATGTGATGCAATCCTCCCTAGGAAGGGACCAGTCACTAGAGCCATGAGCAAGAGGCTCCAAGAGGATTGAGCTAGAGCTGCTGAAGAAGGCCCTAGGGTTCTCATGAACCTCAGGGTAGATTTCTGAGCCCATGGGCCAAGGTTGGGTCCAATTATCTTTGTAAATATTAGACTAGGATGTCATTATATTTGGTCCTTCTATTTAGGGCTCCATAGTGTAGGTAGGGTACCCTAGAAATATAGAATTTTTCAGCCCTTGTATTTTAGGGCACCTAGACTAGTTTTTGTATTAGGGGTAGTTTTGTAATTTCACATGCACTAAGTGAATATTTGATGTGTGTAGTTGGTGTCGCAACCTACCCTTTTGCGGGCGAGTGAGGCGAGGCTCACGGGTGCACCTTCCATAGGAGGAAAATGCGCAGAGTCGCCACCAACGTTTATTGAAAGGAAAATGTTAAAAAAACCAAAGGAAACCGATCATGAAGCATATTCCAGATTCGGGAGTTATCTTTACGTTTGAGGAAGGTATTAGCACCTCTCACGTTTGTCCCAAAGGACAACAGCCTTAGATTAGAATTGTGTGAAATTATGTATCTAAACTTTTAATTCTTTTTATTTTTTTGAGGTCGACAAAAGCGGGGCTCTTGCTTCTACGTACCCTCCATCGAAGAGGAAATCAGACCTACGTAGTTCTTTCAAAAGGGGCGAATCAAGTGATTCTTTTTACTTGGAAGGTGGTCATTTAAGGCATTGGACCTTAAAATGATCCATTTTACTTGGTGAGAAAGCTAAGGCGTTGGACCTTAAAACGTTTTTTCCAGTGATTTTTGCGGACAAAGTTTGATTTTGTGAGTTGATTTTATCCTTAGTTTCACTTTAGTTATTAGTCAATTCAATTAAGAAAGAGAAATCCCAAAGAGAAACGTCCGATTGATTTTTTTGTTTTATTTTACTAAAAGATATTTTTTTTATTATTTTATTATTATTTTACCTCTTTTTTGGTTTCCGACATGGTTATGGCATGACCGAACGGTCGGATTTCATTTTAACAGAAATTAACAGATGTTACAATTCAAATGATCGGTGGAAATTTATTTTATTTTTTTATTAGGCGAGAAAATGACTTAAATAAATGACTAAAGCTCGTCAAAAAGGGGTACGAAAAGTAAACGAAATGAAAATAAAAGTACACGAAAAAGTGGGGACCACCAAGGGTACATAGAATGAATTAAAAAGTTCGATTTCGGGAACTTACCGGTTGAAGACCGAAGAACAAACGAAAGATGGCGGAAAATTTTCACGGAATCACCCACGGAAACATTTCGGACGCATTACGGAAGCGCCTCGGCGTGGATTTTCTTCACGGAAATGATTTTTTTCATTAATTTCAAGTGATCCTTAGATACCAGGAGAGTTGAACATTTTTGTTCTTCCCTCCTCTCCCTATTTATAGGGAAAAGAGGGAGAAGCTTGCCACCCAGCTCGCCCAGGCGAGCTAGGTTGCTTCCTCCCTGGAAGGCCCAAGTGGGCCTGATTGCTATTTGCACCCCCTTGTTTACTAAATACACCCCCTTGCCTTTTTTGTCGATTCTTTTTCTGTAACGTTACGGAACTTCACGAATTCCGTAACGATACTTGTTTTTTCCTTCCGTAATGTTACGGAACCTTACGAATTACGTAATCATCCCTTTTTTGACTTCACGGATCGTGCAACAATGTTTTCTTTTGACTTCTGGCACGTTATGAAACTTTACGTATTGTGCAACAATGGGTACCAAGTACCTCGAAGCAGTCAAGCAAAGGTTGCATGCTATCAAACAATGGTTCCCGAACGAAATTAGGGTATGATAGTTGGAAATAAATTTAATTGAATTGGTTAAAGCCCAATCCAATTAAATTTTAGAGGGGGAGGTGAGCATTTGCTTACTACACCCCATTGCCACATCATATAGTCATACTTTGTGCATGTCCTTCATGCTTTACATCCCTCATGACACCTAAGCACACTTAGTGGAGAATCTTGGAATTGATCTTGGATTAGTGGGCTGAACCATAACTAAAATTCACTAATCATAATTAGTGAAATTTTTGCTCCAAAGTTTGGCTCCACAAATTCAAGTGAAATTTGAATTGAAATTCAAATTTCCCTCCAATTTTGTGTGACACTTAAGGTACAAATAGAGGTCACGTGTGTGCATTTTTTTCAACTTTGATCATTTGAATATTAATCTTCAAATTTCAGAGCTCTTTTAGAGCACAAAATTTCGTGCTCTTCTCTCCCCCTCCGTTCATTCATCTCCTTCTTCCTCCAAGCTCTTATCCATGGCCTCTTATGGTGGTGAGCTTCTTCTAGACTCATCTTCTCCTTGAAGTGGCTTCTCCTCTCTCTCTTCCTTCTCCATTCCGCTGCCATTCATCTTCCAAGAAACAAAGGAATCCATTGATGAAGAAGATCCTAGGCCTACAAGCTCCAATGGAGCTTACACCAATGGAGCTTACATCATGTGGTATCAAGAGCATCTTCATCTAGGTAATGTTCTTTTGCTTCCTCTATGTTTCAAGGGTATGCATTCTATTGGTGGACTTCCCTTGTTAGGGAACAAAGGATTCATGGGGATCCTCCAGTAGAGTATTGGAATGATCTTAAGAGTGCCTTTAGGAAGAGGCACATTCCCTCCTACTATGAAATGGAGCTTATGGACAAGCTCCAAAGGCTTAGAAAAGAGGGTATGAGTGTTGAAGAATATAGACAACAAATGGAACTACTCTTTTTAAGAGCTGGACTTAGGGAGGAGGAAAGAACAAGCATAGCTAGGTTCCTTAGTGGACTTAATATGGAAGTGAGGGACAAGGTTGAACTCCTTCCATATAGGGACCTAGATGAGCTAGTCTAACTTTGTATAAGAGTGGAGCAACAACTTAAAAGAAAGCCTTCTTCAAAATCTTATGGCTCTCACTCTTATCCAAGGAAGGACCAAGCCCATGGAATTTTGGGGGCTGCACCTTCAAAACCCAAGGAAGATAAGGGTAAGACCGTAGAGAAATACACCCCTAAGACTAGTTCCCAATAAAGGACTAGCAATATTAAATGCTTCAAATGTCTTGGGAGAGGTCACATTGCCTCTCAATGCCCCACAAAGAAAACCATGATCATAAGTGGTCAAGACATTTATAGTAGTCAAGAGGAGACTACTTCTTGCCTTTCCTCTAGTGGAAGTGAAGATGAAGTAAGGGGTGAAGAGTCTAGTGAGAAAGTCTACCCCCACGAAGAAGGTGACCTCTTAATGGTTAGAAGGCTCCTTGGAGGTCAATCTTGTGATCTATCTCAATCCCAAATAGAGAACATCTTTCATACAAGATGCAAAATTTTAGATAAAACTTGTTCTCTCATTGTGGATAGTGGATCTTGCTGCAATTGTTGTAGCACAAGATTAGTTTCCAAGTTGAACCCCACTATCATTCCCCACCCAAAACCTTATAAACTTCAATGGCTCAGTGAGCAAGGGGAAATGATAGTTAACCAACAAGTGAAGGTACCTTTCTCTATTGGGACATATAAGGATGAAGTTAATTGTGATATAGTTCCCATGGAGGAAGGACATATTCTTTTAGGAAGACCGTGGCAATTTGATAGGAAGATCATTTACAATGGCCTAACTAATGAGATTACCCTCACCCATCTTGGCACTAAATTTATGTTGCATCCTGAAGCACCTTCACAGGTGGCCAAAGATCAACTAATTATGAAAGATAAGAGGGATGAGGAAGAAAAACTAGAAAAACAAAAGAAAAAGAAGGATAGTAAGGCCTTGTCTTCAAAGGCCAAGGGGAAGGAAAAAGAGGAAAAGGATTCCTCCAAAAAGATTGTTAAGAAGGAAAATCATTTTGCAATAAAAGGTGATATTAAAATAGCACTCCTTCTTAAACAATCTTTCTACCTTCTCCTATCAAGGGAAACATCCCTTAGCATTGCCACAATTCCTACATTTGAGACCTTACCCCCAAAGGTCCAAGAACTCTTACATGAATTTGGTGATATATTTCCCAAAGAGATACTCCCTGGGTTACCTGCTTTAAGGGGAATAGAACACCAAATAGATTTAGTCTCAGGAGCAAGCCTTCCTAATAGGCCAGCCTATAGGACTAACCCTCAGGAGATTAAGGAGATAGAGTCTCAGGTCAAAGAATTGTTGGAGAAGGGCTGGGTCCAAGAGAGCCTAAGCCCATGTGCTGTGCCGGTGTTGTTGGTGCCCAAAAAGGGTGGTATGTGGAGAATGTGTACAGATTGCAGGGCCATCAACAACATCACTGCAAAGTATAGGCACCCCATTCCTAGACTTGATGATTTGCTTGATGAGTTGCATGGTGCCAATATCTTTTCAAAAATTGATCTTAAAAGTGGTTATCACCAAATCAGAATGAAAAAGGGTGATGAGTGGAAAACCGCTTTCAAGACCAAGTTTGGTTTGTATGAATGGTTAGTGATGCCTTTTGGGCTCACTAATGCACCAAGCACCTTTATGAGACTTATGCATCATGTCTTAAGGGATTTCATAGGTAGATTTGTAGTTGTTTATTTTGATGATATTTTAGTGTACAGTAGGAGCCTAGATAATCACTTAGGACATCTCATGAAAGTTCTTTCAGTCCTTAGGAAAAACACCCTCTATGAAAATATAGAGAAGTGTACCTTTTGTGTAGATAATATAGTTTTCTTTGGTTTTGTAGTTGGTAGAAATGGGGTCCAAGTGAACCCTGAGAAAATCAAGGCCATCCAAGAATGGCCCACCCCAAAAAGTGTGGGAGATATTAGGACCTTCCATGGGTTAGCAAGCTTCTATAGAAGGTTCGTTCTTAATTTCTCTACAATTGCATCACCTCTCAATGAGCTCTGGTGAAGAAGAATGTGGAATTTACCTGGGGTGAAAAACAAGAGCAAGCCTTTGCTTTGCTCAAAGAAAAGCTTACAAAGGCACATGTTCTAGCTCTTCCTGACTTTTCTAAAACTTTTGAGCTAGAATGTGATGCCTCTGGAGTGGGAGTTGGAGTTGTATTATTACAAGGTGGGCACCCTATTGCTTATTTTAGTGAAAAACTTCATAGTGCCACCCTTAACTACCCCACCTATGATAAAGAGCTTTATGCCTTAATAAGAGCCCTCCAAACTTGGGAACATTACCTTGTTTCCAAGGAATTTGTCATTCATAGTGATCATCAATTACTTATGTACATTAGAGGGCAAAGCAAGTTAAACAAGAGGCATGCAAAATGGGTAGAGTACCTAGAGAAATTTCCATATGTTATCAAATACAAAAAGGGAAAAACAAATGTGGTAGTTGATGCCCTCTCTAGGAGACTCAGATTGTTTTGCTCCCTAGGAGCTCAAATTTAAGGATTTATAATATTAGGGACTTGTATGCTTTAGATGAACATTTCTCTCCCATTTACGGGAGTTGTTGGTAAAAGGCCCAAAATGGATTCTATTTGGCTGAGGGGTATTTGTTCAAAGAGGAAAAGCTTTGCATACCCCAAGGATCCATTAGGAAATTACTTGTGAAAGAGAGCCATGAGGGTAGGCTCATGGGCCACTTTGGGATAGACAAGACCCTTGTCTTACTCAAAGAAAAGTTTTATTGGCCCCATATGAAGAAAGATGTCCATAAGCATTGCACTAGGTGTGTGGCTTGTTTACAAGCCAAGTCTAGGGTGATGCCTCATGGGCTATACACACCCTTACCCATCCCCTCTGCACCTTGGGTAGACATTAGTATGGACTTTGTCCTTGGGCTTCCTAGAACCCAAAGAGGTGTAGACTCTATCTTTGTGGTGGTGGATAGGTTTAGCAAAATGGAACACTTTATACCATGCCACAAGGTGGATGATGCTTCCCACATCTCAAAACTCTTTTTCAGGGAACTTGTGAGAGTCCATGGTTTGCCTAGGACCATTGTGTCAGATAGAGATACCTAAGTTCCTTAGCCACTTTTGGAAAACCTTATGGGCTAAGCTAGGAACTAAACTTCTTTTCTCTACCACTTGTCATCCACAAACTGGTGGGCAAACAGAGGTAGTGAATAGGTCTTTGATGGAAGCTTGCTTGTGGGGCTTCTATGGAGGCTGGATCTTTGAGCTTCAATGGGGTCCTTTAATGGTGATTTTCCACCATGGAGATGCAGCGGAAGACAAAGGAAAAGAGGTGAGAGGAGGTGCCATCCATTAAGGAATAAGCCATGGAAGAAGGAGCTTCACCACCAAGATGAGCCTTGGATAAGAAGCTTGGAGATGATGCTTCAATGGAGGAAAAGAAAGAGAGAAGGGGGGAGCACGAAATTGAAGGAATAAAAGAGGGAGAGAAGTGGAACTTTGTGTAAAAGTTTGTTAAGTCATGGAAGCCCCAAATTTTTCTTACACTTGGTGGAGCAGGCCACTCAGGAATGACTTTTATTCTCTTAGGGTTCATGGGAACCCCTTGATCACAATTTAAAAAATTAAGAAAAGTAAAGCAATAGAACATACCTTTTTCTGTATTTTCATGTTGATTATTCCTACCAAAAAGTATGACAAACCTAAGGTGTCCCATATGAGTACCTAAGTTTGTATTGAAACTAAAAATAAGAACAAACCTACCTAATGAGTCCCTATGTACACAAATCATGAAGATGTTGGGTGCACGAGTGATTTTACAAATGAGTGTTGCACCACCCAAAGCATTCATCATACCACCTATTTTAGGGATTTGGTGCCTAATAATGCCTATTTTGGGCACCAACAAAGCACAAGGATTTAAGCTCTTGCGAACCAAACCCTCATCCAACAACTCCTTTACTTGAGGAATAAACTCAAGCCTAAGAGGTGTGGCAATGCGAACAAGTGTCTTTTTATAAAGGAGAAAATGTGGAGGTTGTTTAAGAGGGGAAATTTCTTTAATATTTGTCTTTATTTCAAAATGTCTTTCCTTCTTAGCTAACCTCTTGGAGGAGACACTTACCTCCTTACACTCCTCCTTAACCATTAAAGGTTTTCCTTCTTCTTGGGGGTAGATTTCTTCACTAGATTCTTCCCCTTTTGCTTCTTCACTTTCACTAGAGGAAGGTGAAGTAGTAGCCTCATCTTGGCTACTATAAATGTCTTGGCTCCTCATAATCATGGTTTTCTTGGTGGAGCATTGAGAAGTAATGTGTCCTCTTCCAAGACATTTAAAGCACTTTATGGAGCTAGTCTTTTCTTGCATACTAGCCTTAGGGGGTTGCTTTTCTATTGTCTTCCCCTTATCATCATTGGGCTTAGAAGGTATTGCCCCTAAGATGCCTAGACCTTGGTCTTTCTTTGGATAAGAATGATAGCCATAAGATTTTAAAGTAGGCTTTCTTTTAAGTTTTTGCTCTACCCTTATTTCCCAATCTAAGTAAGCCTCTTCATTGTCCTTCTCATGGAAGTATGGGAGTTTAATGTTAACCTCTTGAGGCTTTCTTTCATTTTCTATCCTATGGGAGTGAGGTCTAAGATGTGACCTATGCCTTCCTTCATAATAGTCACAAAGTTCTTCACTTAGGCTCTTGCAAGAGTTATGACTACTATAGGAGGCATGTTTTTCTCTTTTCATTTCTTTCATTATTTTTCTTATTTCTTCCTCTCTTATTTTCTCTCTTTCATCTTGACTTATTTCTTCCACTCTTTTTTTAACTTTTTCTTTTCTCTCTTGTTTTTCTTTCCACAACTTAAGGGATCTCAACTCATCTAATATCTTATACAAGGGGTCCTTAGGAGTAGAACCCTCACCATTAACACTAGATGAAGAATGAAGACTCATGTTGGTTCCTAAGTTATGGTTCTTTCTTGTTGGGGGTTTGAAAACAAAAGGTAAAAGAAACTATGGTTGAAACTAGCCAAAATAAACACTAAAAGAGGTGTGAAAGATAAGGTAAAAACTAATTGGTAAAAGGCAAGCTATCTAGGCGGTTTGACAATGGAGGGTAAAAGAAATAAACTATGAAAGTAAGCAAGAAAAGCAAACTAAGCGGATCCTAAGAGTGTTTGGATGACCTCATTTAAGGTTCCCAACAAAGCACTCACTATCCTAAGGGAAAATTGCCTAAAATTATTACACGCAAATGGAAGTAGGGTGACCTAGCGGAGGCTCCCAACTTACTTCCAATGAAAGGCCTTTTTGTTACAAAATTTGAAAGCAAAGCAAATTGCCAATTACAAAATTACAAAGAAAAAAAAAAGTCCTCAATTGTAGTGGCTATTCTCTCTTTAGTGTTTCACTCAATTTGGAGTGCTTCTTATTCCAATAGCTCTTAAGGTGGTTGGCCCCTTGCTTCTTGACTCAAATTCTTCAAGATATGGCACCAATCCTCCTTTCCAATTCCCTATATGGCAACTCACAAACAAGGAAACACAGAGACAAGCAATAACCAAAGACCCAAAAAAAATGAAATGAAAGCTAAGCCAATAGAGTTTTAACAAGACAAATTTTCAAGGATTATTCAACAATTAAAGCAATGAAAAGCACAATTATCTTGAAGAAGATCCTAGGCCTACAAGCTCCAATGGAGCTTGCATCATGTGGTATCAAGAGCATCTTCATCTAGGTGATGTTCTTTTGCTTCCTCTATCTTTTTGTTCGGTGAATTCTCTTTTATTCATTGTTCTTCATCTTATTCTCCATGTATATCCTCCATTGTCTTGTGGTTTGGTGCTGTTTAGAGTAGATTAAAAAAAAATAAACCGATTAAATCTTAGATCTACACTTGTTCTTGCATTTCTATGGTTCAAATTTTGTAGATCTACTCTTGAATCTTGTTTTTGTGTTGATTTTAGGTTCTATCAATTTTCATTCATAATATTCTTGTGCTGAACCTTTAGATCTAAATTTTGTTCCAAAATATTGATTAGAAAAAAAAAACACAAAAATCTAAGTGTAAATCACTTAATCCATGTTGTCTTAGAGTCATGTTTAGTCATAGTAATTGTCACAGTATGTTCTAAGTTTGTGTTGAATTTTTATTTTGTTGATTGAATTCTAGATACATTTGTTCATGTATTCTTGTCATTCTTAGCCTATCTTTTGAATTTTGAGTCTAATTCATGCATGTTATTTAGTTCATAACATGTTCTAAATCAATTCGTAGAAGTAGTCTTGTTCTTGAACTTTTTTTTTTATTTTCTAAGTTTCCTACATGATGCCTATGGTGAAGTTGAGTTGTGGTGCTGAGTTGTGGCTGGATATGTGAATCAAATAATTCTTAAGCTCTCTTGAATTGTGTTATTCAAGATAATTGAGCATAAGCAAACACAAATTGTAACTATCCAAGCCTTAAGCAACATAAACACTACTCTTGATTTCTAGGTTGAAGTCGCTGGTGCTGGCAGCTTGAACATACAAAATTGTATAAATTACTTGGAATTGGTCACTACGATTTTTGAGCTGAAATTTTTACTGAATTTTCTAGACATCTGGACAAAAAATATAAAAAAAGAACCAAGCGATTTGGAGTAAAGAAAAAAATAAGAAAAATATCACAAGTTGGCAGAAAAATCAGTGTCCAGGAAAAAAAAAAGTGAAAGGAAAGTGTGCTTGTTGTTTTGGCTCAAAAATTTGTTCTATAATTGGTGCCTATTTTATACCAATCCTAGTTCTGAAATTTAAATTGAAAATTATTGTGAAAACAAGTGCCAAAACTAGAGGTTTCTTGAGTCTTTTTTTTTTTTAGTTTTTCTACTCTACTCTAGAGCCATTCTAGGTTTCTCTTTGAGTCCTAGCTTGCTTTTTTGTGCTTTTCATTACTTTAATTGTTGAATAATCCTTGAAAATTTGTCTTGTTAAAACTCTATTGGTTTATCTTTCATTTCATTTTTTTTTGTCTTTGGTTATTGCTTGTCTCTTTGTTTCCTTGTTTGTGAGTTGCCATATAGGGAATTGGAAAGGAGGATTGGTGCCATATCTTGAAGAATTTGAGTCAAGAAGCAAGGGGCCAACCACCTTAAGAGCTATTGGAATAAGAAGCACTCCAAATTGAGTAAAACACTAAAGAGAGAATAGCCACCACAATTGAGGACTTTCTTTCTTTGTAATTTTGTAATTGGCAATTTGCTTTGCTTTCAAATTTTGTAACAAAAAGGCCTTTCATTGGAAGTAAGTTGGGAGCCTTTGCTAGGTCACCCTACTTCCATTTATGTGTAATAATTTTAGGCAATTTTCCCTTAGGATAGTGAGTGCTTTGTTGGGAACCTTAAATGAGGTCATCCAAACACTCTTAGGATCCGCCTAGTTTGCTTTTCTTGCTTACTTTCATAGTTTATTTCTTTTACCCTCCATTGTCAAACCGCCTAGATAGCTTGCCTTTTACCAATTAGTTTTTACCTTATCTTTCACACCTCTTTTAGTGTTTATTTTGGCTAGTTTCAACCATAGTTTCTTTTACCTTTTGTTTTCAAACCCCCAACAAGAAAGAACCATAACTTAGGAACCAACATGAGTCTTCATTCTTCATCTAGTGTTAATGGTGAGGGTTCTACTCCTAAGGACCCCTTGTATAAGATAGTAGATGAGTTGAGATCCCTTAAGTTGTGGAAAGAAAAACAAGAGAGAAAAGAAAAAGTTAAAAAAAGAGTGGAAGAAATAAGTCAAGATGAAAGAGAGAAAATAAGAGAGGAAGAAAGAAGAAAAATAATGAAAGAAATGAAAAGAGAAAAACATGCCTCCTATAGTAGTCATAACTCTTGCAAGAGCCTAAGTGAAGAACTTCGTGACTATTATGAAGGAAGGCATAGGTCACATCTTAGACCTCACTCCCATAGGATAGAAAATGAAAGAAAGCCTCAAGAGGTTAACATTAAACTCCCATACTTCCATGAGAAGGACAATGAAGAGGCTTACTTAGATTGGGAAATAAGGGTAGAGCAAAAACTTAAAAGAAAGCCTACTTTAAAATCTTATGGCTATCATTCTTATCCAAAGAAAGACCAAGGTCTAGGCATCTTAGGGGCAGCACCTTCTAAGCCCAATGATGATAAGGGGAAGACAATAGAAAAGCAACCCCCTAAGGCTAGTATGCAAGAAAAGACTAGCTCCATAAAGTGCTTTAAATGTCTTGGAAGAGGACACATTACTTCTCAATGCTCCATCAAGAAAACCATGATTATGAGGAGCCAAGACATTTATAGTAGCCAAGATGTTGCTACTACTTCACCTTCCTCTAGTGAAAGTGAAGAAGCAAAAGGGGAAGAATCTAGTGAAGAAATCTACCCCCAAGAAGAAGGAAAACCTTTAATGGTTAAGGAGGAGTGTAAGGAGGTAAGTGTCTCCTCCAAGAGGTTAGCTAAGAAGGAAAGACATTTTGAAATAAAGACAAATATTAAAGAAATTTCCCCTCTTAAACAACCTCCACATTTCTCCTTTGTAAAAAGACACTTGTTCGCATTGCCACACCTCTTAGGCTTGAGTTTATTCCTCAAGTAAAAGAGTTGTTGGATGAGGGTTTGGTTCGCAAGAGCTTAAATCCTTGTGCTTTGTTGGTGCCCAAAATAGGTATTATTAGGCACCAAATCCCTAAAATAGGTGGTATGTGTAGAAGCAAAGCTTCATGGTGAATCAAAGGTGATTCAAAGATGTTTTGATGATAACAATGATGACAAAAAAAGATGATGACAAAGGTGATGAACAAAAAGCTCAAAAGATCAAAGAATAACTCAAGTGAATCAAAGAACAACTCAAGTGAATCAAAGAACATCTCAAGTGAATCAAGAAAGAGTTCAAGAATCAAGAAGAATTCAAGACTCAAGAAGAAAGCCTACAATCAAGAATCAAGATTCAAGATTCAAGATCTCAAGAATCAAGATCAAGATTCAAGACTCAAGATTCAAGAATGAAGAAAAGACTCAATCAAGATAAGTATTAAAAAGTTTTTTTCAAAACTTTGAATAGCACATGAGTTTTTGACAAAACCTTTACCAAAGAGTTTTTACTCTCTGGTAATCGATTACCATATTGTTGTAATCGATTACCAGTAGCAAAATGAGTTTGAAAAAGTTTTCAAACTGAATTTACAACGTTCCAAATATTTTCAAAAGGCAGTAATCGATTACAATGTTTTGGTAATCGATTACCAGTGTCCTTGAACGTTGAAATTCAAATTTAAAAGTGAAGAGTCACATTGTTTCACTCAAAAGCTTTGTGTAATCGATTACACTTATTTGGTAATCGATTACCAGTGTTTGTTTCTGAAAAATCTAAAGATGTAACTCTTCAAAAAGGTTTTGACTTTTTCAAATGAGTTTTAAGTTTTTCTATAAGTTATAACTCTTCTGAATGGTGTTCTTGACCAGATATGAAGAGTCTATAAAAGCAAGGCTTTGTTTTGCATTTTGATTTAATCATTCTCTTCTCCCTTTGCCAAAAAGAATTCGCCAAGGACTAACCGCATGAATTCTTTTTGTGTCTCTCTTCTCTCTTTTCCAAAAGAAGGAAGGACTAACCGCCTGAATTCTTTTGTGTCTCCCATCTCCCTTGTCAAAGAATTCAACACGACACAGTCTGAGAATTCTTTTGATTCTTCCCATTCCCTAATACAAAAGCGTTCAAAGGTTTAACCGCCTGAGAATTCTTTTGTATCCCCATTCACAAAGTATCAAAGGTGTAACAGCATTGGAGGGTACATCCTTTGTGGTACAAGTAGAGGGTACATCTACTTGGGTTTGACTGAGAACAAGAAAGGGTACATCTCTTGTGGATCAGTTCTAGTGGAGGATACATCCACTAGGTTCAAAGAGAACAAGGGAGGGTACATCCCTTGTGGATCTTTGCTTGTAAAAGGATTTTTACAAGGTTAAAAGAAATCTCAAGGACCGCAGGTCGCTTGGGGACTGGAGGTAGGCACGGGTTTGTGCTGAACCAGTATAAAAATCTTTGTGTGTTTGTTTCCTTCTTCCCTACTCTTTTACTTTCCGCTGTGCATTTAATTTCTGCTTTTACTCCTCTTTCTCTTAACAATTTAGTAAAAGCCTTAAAAGAGTAAAATTTTAATTGGTGAAGTTTTAGGAATAATTAATTCAACCCCCCCCCCCTCTTAATTATTCTAAGGTCACTCGATCCAACAAGTGGTATCAGAGCAGGTTTCTTGTAGAAAGTCTAACAACTTCAAGATTAATGGTCTCTTTAGATTCTTCGTCTTTTAAAAGTATTTTCAGGAACAGGTTATTCCAAGATCATGATGAAGACCAAGTCAACTTGTGTCTCATGACAAAATCTGATGAGAATAACAAAGAAGATTCTGTAAGGAAGAAGTGATACATAGACAGTGGATGTTCCAAGCACATGATGGGAGATGTATCCAAGTTTACAACCATTTCCCCCAAAAGTGGACATGTTACATACAGCAACAACAATATTAGTAAAATCTCAAAAGAGGTAACATCTAAGCCATTTCTATGAATTAAGGTATGAGTAGTATTTTCAATTAAGTTATTTTTGTGGCTAATAGAAAATAATTGATGAAATTGTTTGATTGTGTTTACAATGTTTAATTAACTATATTTAGTTTTAATTTTGAATATATATGATTAATTGAATTTTTTTTACTGCTTGAATTGCTTATGTTTTGTTTGTTTTGACATGATAGGATAATTGAATTAAGTAAATAATTGCCATGATATGTGTTGATAATTATTATTTGATACTTAAATTTCAGTGTTTAATTCTCTGGTAATCGATTACTACTATGTGTAATCGATTACAATAGAATAGACTTAGTTCTATAAATTGAAGATAAGTTTAAAATTATTTAACTATGTTAAAATTTATTATGATTAATTAACTATATTTAGTTTAAATAATTTCAATATACATGATTGATTTTTTGTCTTTGGTAATTGTGTCCAAGTAGTTGGAGGTTTTGAAAATTAAAATTTGGAAGTTATTGGAAGTTTCAAAATTAAAATTTGGAAGTTATTGGAAGTTTCAAAATTAAAATTTGGATGTTATTGGAAGTTGAAAGTTGAAAATAGAAGTGGAAGTTATTGGAAGTTGGAAGTTAAAATTTGAAATTTAAAATTTAATATTTGAAATTTAAAATTTAAAATTTGAAATTTGAATTTTTTTTTAAGTATTATGCATAGTTAGTTGATTGTTAATTAAAATTAATTAATTTGAAATGATTGATGATTGATTGTTCTTGAAAGCTATTATGATTTTTTATATTTAAAAGTTATGTTGATTATTTTAATAATATATATTTTTAAAATAATTATGCATGATTTTTTATGTAATATGCAATTGGTCATTTATGAATGGTTATGTATGATTTTATATCTCTTGTATGATTCTTACATATTTTTTTAATATGACATGAGAATTACTTGCTTAAGGTTCATTCATAAAGTTTTTCAAAATCCATTATATTATATTTATTTATTCTTATAAATAAGAATTTTCATATATAAAGTATCTTTTTGATTCTGAAAAATGTGTTATCAAGCATGAGCATGATAAAGATATTGAGCATGTAGGTTTTACATAAAATAATGATTACATGATTGATTGAGTTCTTTGAACTTTCTAAGTTTTTAAATTATCTATAACAAATCTGAATGTTTGATAATGCTTGTGATCTATATCCTTCAATCCTTGTATAATTCTTGTTTGATATGTTTGAATTACTTGATTGATTGTTCAAAATATTTTTTTGTTTTTCAAAATTATTATATTTTATTTCAAATAAAATCATTTTGATGTGATGAAACAATCTATATTAATAAGAACTCATCTTGGTAAGTGTTGATAGTCAATTAACACTTAGTCTTAGAAAAAAGGTGACTGTATTCTTAAAATTTGTAGATACTAAAAACCAACTTGCAGACATCTTCACAAAACCACTAACCAAAGACTCTTTCTACACCATTAGAAGAAAATTAGGACTTCTAGATGCAAGTGACTTAGACAAATGATTTATGTTTTGATGACTTATGACTTATTTGTTATTCATGCACATATGCTTCTATTATAATGTGAGGATGATTTATTATCTTGTTTGATTTTTACAAGTTTTTCTCTATTGTATGAATACATTTATTGTATGTTTATTCATTTTTATATAATCTGACATGATTAGATTTTTGTCAAAATTATATTAATATGCTAAAATAATTGAGATAAGTAATTAGTTACCATGTATGTGTTCATAACTAATTTTTGTTACTTAGAATTAAGTTTTGATTCTCTGATAATAGATTTAGATTATAATTATATTTTATTTTTAAAAAAAAAAACCTTGTATATGGCTATGTTTTTATGACATTTGAACACTTAGTATTTCTTTTAATACTTGCTTAGTATGACTAAACATAATGATTATATTGACTTGCTCTTGGTTGTTTATGATTGCGTCTTTTTAAACTTAATTACTTTAATAATATATGACTAGCGGTATGTACTTACATTTGATATTGTGTTTTATATTTTTTTTATTATTTGAATATTATGAATGACTTTCTAGATTATATGACATTCTATGGAGTATTATATTTTTAGTGTGATGAATAGTTATGATATCTTGTTTGATTGTTTTCTATTCTCATGTATTTTGGCTATATTATTATGGTATTTGAACAATTTACTATTTCCTTATTTGCATGGTATGGCTGAACAAGTATGTTATTTGACTATGTGGATTTCATAATTAATCTATTTCATGATTTGATTGATGGTTTTTCATGGTTGCTGTATGAATGTTTAGTTATATTTGCATACTTAAATTTGTTTGATACGCACTTTGGCTTTTTGTTGATGCCAAAGGGGGAGAGAAATAGGGATAAATCAAGAACTCACATGAGTAATCAATTTAATTTTAAGATAAGCATAAATTCAAAAACAAAGGGGGAGCATTTATAAGAGTGATCGACTAGGAAAAAGTGTGTGTGTTTCTTGATTTCAGAAGTTGTCATCATCAAAAAGGGGGAGATTGTAGAAGCAAAGCTTCATGGTGAATCAAAGGTGATTCAAAGATGTTTTGATGATAACAATGATGACAACAAAAGATGATGACAAAGGTGATGAAAAAAAAGCTCAAAAGATCAAAGAATAACTCAAGTGAATCAAAGAACAACTCAAGTGAATCAAAGAACATCTCAAGTGAATCAAGAAAGAGTTCAAGAATCAAGAAGAATTCAAGACTCAAGAAGAAAGCCTACAATCAAGAATCAAGATTCAAGATTCAAGATCTCAAGAATCAAGATCAAGATTCAAGACTCAAGATTCAAGAATGAAGAAAAGACTCAATCAAGATAAGTATTAAAAAGTTTTTTCAAAACTTTGAATAGCACATGAGTTTTTGACAAAACCTTTACCAAAGAGTTTTTACTCTCTGGTAATCGATTACCATATTGTTGTATCCGATTACCAGTAGCAAAATGAGTTTGAAAAATTTTTCAAACTGAATTTACAACGTTCCAAATATTTTCAAAAGGCAGTAATCGATTACAATGTTTTGGTAATCGATTACCAGTGTCCTTGAACGTTGAAATTCAAATTTAAAAGTGAAGAGTCACATTGTTTCACTCAAAAGCTTTGTGTAATCGATTACACTTATTTGGTAATCGATTACCAGTGTTTGTTTCTGAAAAATCTAAAGAAGCCACTTTAAGGAGAAGATGAGTCTAGAAGAAGCTCACCACCATAGGAGGCTATGGATAAGAGCTTGGAGGAAGAAGGAGATGAATGAAGGGAGAGGGAGAGAAGAGCACAAAATTTTGTGCTCCAAATGATCTTTGAAATCTGAAGTTTAATATTAAAATGATCAAAGTTGAAAAAAATGCACACACATGACCTCTATTTATAGCCTAAGTGTCACACAAAATTGGAGGGAAATTCAAATTTCACTTGAATTGGAAATTGAATTTGTGGAGCCAAACTTTGGAGCCAAAATTTCACTAATTATGATTAGTGAATTTTAGTTATGGTTCAGCCCACTAATCCAAGATCAATTCCTAGATTCTCCACTAAGTGTGCTTAGGTGTCATGAGGCATAAAAAGCATGAAGGACATGCACAAAGTGTGACTATATGATGTGGCAATGGGGTGTAGTAAGAAAATGCTCACCTCCCCCTCTAAAATTTAATTAGATTGGGCTTTTACCAATTCAATTAAATTTATTTCCAACCACACACATCAAATATCCACTTAGTGCATGTGAAATTACAAAACTACCCCTAATACAAAAACTAGTCTAGGTGCCCTAAAATACAAGGGCTGAAAAATCCTATATTTCTAGGGCACCCTACCTACATTACGGAGCCCAAAATACAAGACCCAAAATTAATGAAACCTTATTCTAATATGTACAAAGATAAGTGGGCTCGTACTTAGCCCATGGGCCCGAAATCTACCCTAAGGCTCATAAGAACCCTAGGGCCTTCTCTTGCATCTTTGGCCCAATCTACTTGGAGTCTTCTATCCAATGTCCTTGCGGGGTAGGATTGCATCAGTCTTTATCCACTCTTTTAAGGGCTCTTCTGAAAGGCAACCATAAGTCTTGGGATGAGTATCTTCCTCATGTAGAATTTGCCTACAACAGGGGGGTTCATAAAACCACCAAGCAGTCCCCTTTTGAGATTGTTTATGGGTTCAATCCCCTAACACCATTAGACCTCATTCCCCTCCCACTGGACACTTCTTTTATACATAAAGAAGGGGAATCTAGGTTATAATTTGTAAAGAAGTTGCATGAGAGGGTTAAGAACCAAATAGAGAACCAAACAAAGGTTTATTCAAATAAAGGCAATAGACGAAGAAAAGAGCTAGTTCTTAAAGAGGGTGACTGGGTTTGGCTCCATCGTAGGAAGGATAGATTCCCTACTACAAGGAAATCCAAGCTTAGCCCTAGAGAGGATGGACCTTTTCAGGTTTTGGAGAGGATCAATAACAATGCATATAGGTTGGACCTCCCAGAAGAGTATGGAGTCAGCACCACTTTTAACATTTCTGATTTAATTCCTTTTGCAGGTGGAGCTGATATTGAGGAGGAGGAACTAACAGATTTGAGGTCAAATCCCTTTCAAGGGGAAGCGGATGATGCAATCCTCCCTAGGAAGGGACCAGTCACTAGAGCCATGAGCAAGAGGCTCCAAGAGGATTGAGCTAGAGCTGCTGAAGAAGGCCCTAGGGTTCTCATGAACCTCAGGGTAGATTTCTGAGCCCATGGGCCAAGGTTGGATCCAATTATCTTTGTAAATATTAGACTAGGATGTCATTATATTTGGTCCTTCTATTTAGGGCTCCATAGTGTAGGTAGGGTACCCTAGAAATATAGGATTTTTCAGCCCTTGTATTTTAGGGCACCTAGACTAGTTTTTGTATTAGGGGTAGTTTTGTAATTTCACATGCACTAAGTGAATATTTGATGTGTGTAGTTGGAAATAAATTTAATTGAATTGTTTGAAGCCCAATCCAATTAAATTTTAGAGGGGAAGGTGAGCATTTGCTTACTACACCCCATTGCCACATCATATAGTCATACTTTGTGCATGTCCTTCATGCTTTACATGCCTCATGACACCTAAGCACACTTAGTGGAGAATCTTGGAATTGATCTTGGATTAGTAGGCTGAAACATAACTAAAATTCACTAATCATAATTAGTGAAATTTTTGCTCCAAAGTTTGGCTCCACAAATTCAATTTTAAATTCAAGTGAAATTTGAATTGAAATTCAAATTTCCCTCCAATTTTGTGTGACACTTAGGCTATAAATAGAGGTCATGTGTGTGCATTTTTTTCAACTTTAATCATTTGAATTTTAAACTTCGGATTTCAGAGCTCTTTTAGAGCACAAAATTTTGTGCTCTTCTCTCCCCCTCCGTTCATTCATCTCTTTCTTCCTCCAAGCTCTTATCCATGGCCTCCTATGGTGGTGAGCTTCTTCTAGACTTATCTTCTCCTTGAAGTTGCATCTCCTCTCTCTCTTCCTTCTCCATTTTGTTGCCATTCATCTTCCAAGAAGCAAAGGAATCCATTGATGAAGAAGATCCTAGGCCTACAAGCTCCAATGGAGCTTACACCAAGATGATTGTAAAAATTTTGATTCTTATGTGAGCAGGCATCATTGTGAGTGATGAAGTATGAATAGAAAACACAAGAGTGAAGAGGTTAACATGTCTAAACAGAAATCATGGTATGGTGAGCTGAGTACTTCATAAATGTCTGATGAGTTGTGTTAACCTTAAATTGTGAGAGAATGACTTTCTTTAACTTTCTGATTTTGCACGATTCTTAGGTTGTTTGAGTATATACATAATATAGAAATGATCAAGGCCTTGTTTTTGTTAATTGTTTCTGCCACTTAGCCAAATAATCACCCTGTCATTAATTAATGAATCCCTTGCATCATGTTGAGCCTAATGTGAATAAATTGTCATTGAAACCAGAGCGAATGGAATTAATATTGAATAACTACCCTATCTTAGGTTGTAGGAGAGCACTTATGGGTTAAAACAAATTTGTCCCTAATTTGGGGGAGGGATCTTGGGTGATTTTTGTTTCAAGGACATTAATAACAACACATTGCAGCATGTGATCAGTTGCTATAGTGTTATTGTTAGCTAAAAAAAGTGTGTTTCAAATAAAGAGCTGAAAGCAACTATGTGCCAAATAAATTTTGTGTGTTGTTAAGAGTAGAAAACATAGAAGTTGGGGATGTGAAATATGAGCCATAGGTTGTCAGGAAAATATGGGTTATGTGTTCTCTTAAAACCTAACTTTGAATCCAAAGAAAAACCATAAGTTCCTTGTTAGCCCGGCCATGTTACAAGCCTAAAAAGTCCTTAGTGATCCACAGTATGTATGTATGATTACATTAACTAAGATAAGGTACAAAGTTGGGAACATTATTTTCAATTGTTGGATTAAAAACACTTATATTCGAGACACTTGTATGCTGAGGAAAACACTAGCCTTGTGAGGAATGAAGCACGTTAAATCTACCTTGATGAAGTTCTTAGTTGCTAACCTATTCCATCTCCAAGTGCATTCCTTCATGCTTTTATCACAAGATCATGATAAATGCAAGCCCGAGGGTTAATCATTGAGAGGTTTGAATTGATTCACAGTTATCTCAGGTGTTAGTACTTTCATAACTTGTCAGAATCTTTATTTTGCTCGAGGACAAGCAAAGATTTTAATTTGGGGGAGTTTGATAACTACGAAATTTGGGTTTAATTGATAGTCAATTTTGACTAAGAATGATTAGAATTCCTTTACTTCACTGCAATTTTTAATGTAATAATGAGAAATTTACTATCATGTTATTTTATTACCCGCAGGATTCAAAAAAAGAAAATTCCAAGTGCTGTGGAGGAAAATTGATGCAAAAACTTGAAGAAAAAGTTGAAGATGAGGACAGCTTGCTTCGCATGCAAGACAAGCCCAACATGTCTCTCCTCACTCAATAGCCAGCTCAGGCTTAGCACGAAGAAGGCACATGAAGAATCCCAAAGGCGCACTTATTGTGAATCTCGCGAGGTTGCATGAATTTTAAGCTACCTTAGACCTATAAAAGGAATAGGAAGCAAAGGAGAAACATACACCGAGACTTAGAGCTATCTAATGAATACATCCTAAGATGGAGTATCTATGATAAGTGCCAAATTTTAGTTACTTTTGGGATTAAATTGTTAGCACTTATCCTTTAATTGTTATAGTTTTCTTATAAACTACCATTAAAACTAGTTGTAACTATATATTGTATATTTACTAATATTGTTGTTTAAATATAAAAGATTCATCCATGATTTTGTAGGTTTCAATGGTTGTTTGTTAGATCCAGAAACAAAGCTAAAAGGAAGGGAAAAATGGTTTTTTCTTGAAGATTTATGACCCTAAATTCGCCCAGGCTAGCATCTAGCTTGCATGGGATAAAAGAAAACTTCAGCCCTGAGCAAGCCACTCGCCTGGGCGAGCTGATACCTTCAGCCCTAAGCAAGCAACTCGCCTGGGCGAGATTCCCCTACACTAAATGACTTTTTCTATAAATAGTCATGCAAGGGAAGAGGAAAACAAATTCAGCAACCTAAAGGCTGAGAGAAAAACATAGAAGAAGAAGGAGAAGAGGAAATGTGGAGCCAAGACGCTGCAGAGTTGTGACCGTGGATCACTTCCTTCGTTATTTCTTTTGTTAGTCTTGTGCTTTGCACAATGACCAGTTAGTTTTTCTTAAGGATTGGATGTAATCTTTGTACCCTTATGTATCCCTTTTGATATTATATATGTATTAATGTTTTTGCTCATTATTGGTGATTTCATTCTACTCATAATGCTTGATTCTATTTGATCACTAGTGTCATGAAATTGGATTTTAAGTGAGACTCGAAAGTAATCTTAGAATTTGAGCAGAATGATTTTACTCTTTATGTTACGTTGCTAGGAATAGAGCATAACGTTTTGATTGCAAAAAGCACGAGAATATAATTATAATGTTGGGATATTTACTGTATATGCAAGGGATCGATATTTAGTAAATGTTCTTAGGTGTGCATCAGTAATGTTAGAAATTGATTTATACATGTTAATCTTATTAAGATACTAAGGGTATGAACAATGAAATTCAATCCTATGTTTTCTTGAATTAATATAAATCATTTTTGCAATTTCTGTATTTTCATATTTCTGTCATTTTCGTAAATCTGTTATTTTTACTATTCTTTTACTTTCAGTTAGTTAAACCAAAACCAAATGACATTCGATTAAATTTGTACATAACTGTTAAGCTGATAACCTTTATTCGAATGACTTAAGTAACTCAAGTCCCTGTGGAGATGGACTCTTTTATAAATATGAAACCTACAACGACAATTGGTACGCTTGCCAAAAGTCCTAACAATCTCAAATAGGGGAAACCCTCTTTCTATGTCCATTATCCCTTTCCCTTCCTTTATTCATCCCTTCCCTTCTTCTATTCACATCAGCCCCTAAAGTTAAAGTCTCTCTTGGCAATGAGAGACTAAACCCCATTGTTGGGAGCCTGGCAGACCAACTCTTGTAATCTAATTCTTTCCTATTATTTATTTAATGCAATCCAGTTTTTAATTACTCTTTTTTGTGCTTTATTGTTTATTGATTATGTGGTCAGGTCACCCATGCTCATGTATTGTTTAGGAGTTAATGGTTTGAAAAATGGTTATTTTTGAAGCATTGGAAAAGGGCATCTAAATGAAATCATTGCTAGAAATAGAGAGATTTTTTTAGTCTATTTTATGCATCTTCAATCTTAATGCAATTTACTGTTTTTATCTTTACAAAGAAATTTGGGAGAGAAAAAATAGATAAATTAGGCTCTTCATGTGGGAAACCAAAGATAGAGTATCATAGTAGATGTGGGTGAAAACTGAGATAACATTAGATAGAGAAATTTTATTAATATTGCATCACAAGTAGTTTTGGCATGTTAGGCCCCAACACATATGCATTCTGAATTTATCTTTAAGCATTCAACGTATTATCATCATCTTTATCTTTTACATTAAAATATCTTATCTATTTTTTTATCTTTAAATCTCTTATCTCTTTAAATTTTTATCTTATCTCCTATCTCCTAATCTTTTATTTTAAATTTCTTATTCTTCTTATCTTTTACTTTCTTTAAATTTTACAATTCTTCGTTCCCTATCTCTTCTATTGTTTGAAAATTGGGTTTGCACCAATCTAAGTATAAACAAAGTTCTTGTAAACTCAACACTCGAACTTCAGTTTTAATTTACTACTTGTGACAAATTGGTACACTTGTCAACGATTTAATAAATACACTATTCATTTTCCTATTTCAATTGTTCAATCTTAACATGATATATTCAATTAATCTCATTGCCAATCATTTTGTTTTAATGACTTCTAGTAACATCAAATATTTGTCACTTTCATACATGAAAAACTTCAATATCGCCTTCAAACCAGATTGACTTTGTCTATTACACAGGTTTGTAGGCAGAGCTTTATGTGCTTTTCTACAACAGTAGCAGATAGTGAAACTACCTTGATTATTTTGCCACTTGCCACCATATGCTTCAATTTGGTTGGCATTAGTTTACTGAGATTTCGTGGAAACCAATATTTTTCCTAAACACATGAAAAGTTTTAGAACTACTTGTAGTTATGCAGACAATATGTAAACAATCATTATATAGTTAGTATTAGTTGTATTGATTATTCACCAATCCTCCAAAGCTAAATTGTCGATCATTTTCAAAGACAAGATCCAGCATATAGCATACTAGTATGATTGGTTGAGTTTATGCTATTTTCTTTTAACCATTGACAAGAGAGAAAAAAAAATTAGCAGGTTGTTACTCGCCAGGTTAAAGCAGATTCAATAGGTCCATTAAAAATTAAAATAAAATGAAAACATGTTACTACAGTCACTACTAGAAACAAGTGTTTTTTTATGTCCATTCTACGATGGTTCTTTTGGAACCGCCTTAGAAAACAAGCCGGTGGCATTTTTGTAATTATCTTATGATAAAAGCCTTTTATCACACACATTCTAAGACGGTTATTGAAAACCGCCATAGAATGTTTGTTGGTTATCAAAATTACAATGGGTTTTATTAAAAACCTATCGTTATCTCAATTGAATTTAATTAAAAGCCCTAAATATGATTCCACGCGAAGCCAACAAAACTTCCGTGATATATCTCTCAAACTCTTTAGGGGCGTTTCCACTTCTTGTTTGAGGCGGCGGCGATGGTGACGACTTCTTTCTCGTTGGATGAGGTGGTTGGGATTTTGAGCTTGCCGCCAACGGAGACCGCGATGGCCAAAACTGTACCGGTGTCAGTGGCCTCGATGATAGCCGAGTCGGCGTGCTCCAGGAGGCAGCGGACGATCTCGCCGCCGGATTTGTGGTCGAGCTCTCGGGTCAGATGGAAGATCCAAGCAGCGCAGGTGGCAGACATTCAGATCCTACGGCCACGCCCTTCCACTTTCGTGTGGTTGTTCTTTGTGAAGGAGCGCTTTGCCGGTTTGACCGAATCTGCATCGCGACGGTAGTAATCCCCATGTTCAGGTCCGAATATGTTGGCTCCTCCTTTTTCAACGGCAAGACTTGAAACCCCGTTGTTTCTTCTTAAAATGCGTTGTGCTGTTTGGGATACTCCATTGAGGTTAGTGGTGGTGGTTTCAGTTTCGGGTCCTATAACTCCATTAAGCTAAAGTTCACGTTTTTTCGGTTTTGTTTTTGTCCCTTCTTCTTTCTCTGGAGGTAGGGATTTTTAGCTTCTTGTTTTTTTTTAAAATAAATATTTTATCCACAATTGATAACTGTGAAAGTTGCAGACTGCAAAGAGAACATAAGCATTGTAATGACCCGCCTCGTCACTACGATATAACCACTCTAAACCGTGAGAAATTTAAAAAAAAATTAAAATGAAAACTCTGTTAATTTGCTTATGAAAAATGAAAGTAATTTTTTTTTCGATATACATTCACCAAACAACGCACCATTACTTAAGTGAATACATACATACATACATATATATATATATATATGTATGTATGTATGTGTGTATGTATGTATGTATAGTAACCTAGTACACATCATTCACATAATGGAAAATAAATTTGCTCATGCATATTATTAAATTTGTTATTTACATCTTCAAATCAATAAAAAGAATTACGGAACCAGCTATGGAGCAGTTGATTAACAAAACACAACTCTCTCCCAAAATAATCCCAATGTCATCAAGTTGGCTCGACGGCTCCACAAAAAGAATCTCACTTCTCGTCCACTACTGTTTTCATTCTGCTCCCACGAACAAAGGTTCGCGATCATCACAGGTACCAACCACACGGTACTAAAATTGTAAGTGGTGAGTTTATTATAAAAGAAACCAATACAAAAATCAAATAACCACAATTAGTAAGAAAACATTAACAAGTATCATAAGCTTGCACCAACATTCATTAGTCCAATACACACTCAACAAATAGTCATCATTCATCCACAATTCCAATCATTCATGCTCGATATGATGCATGCACCAGACCTCAACTCTCATATGTAATGTGGTACCATCCCCAAGGAAATAGCCTAAGCGTGTCCACACAACACTCTCACTTAGGAAAACTAGGCTGTAAGTGTCGAGGTCACCCTGTTGTGCACGGGCAACTCCCCCCCCCCCCATGATGATCAGCCTAAGTCTCAAGGGAGTTCCAAACTGAGTGACATGCCCCCTAGTACAAGTATTCCTCCTCACGAGAAACTACAAGTACTTATTGATAAAGTTTATACTATTTCCATGTCATATGAAGTATGAAACATGGGCACCATCAAATGCATTGACTGTGGATAATTAAAGATTCTAAGCCATCCCCCTCCAAAGATGCTTAAAATTCTTTAACCACTCTATTAAGCTCATTGCACCCCACATGAACATACACAACATACAACGTATGAAACATGGGCACCATCAAATGCACTGACCATGGATAATTAAATATTCTAAGTCATCCCCATCCATAGATGCTTAAAACTCTTTAACCACTCTATTCCCCCACCAGGGACATCCAACAAGGTCACT